>NC_053025.1:75187789-75362488 GCF_003073215.2 Triticum urartu
TAGGGAGTCTTCTCATGTCATTGTCTTCAATATGAATATCTTCATAAACCACCATTATCTTCAATGTCTTCGTACATTTTTAGGGGTCATCTCTGGTAATAAAACCGAATCAATGAGGGACTTCTACCTGTGTTTTCCTGCAATTCTCACAAACACGTTAGTCCCTCAACTAGGTTTGTCATCAATACTCCAAAACCAACTAGGGGTGACACTAGATGCACTTACAATTATCATGCTTGATTAATTATTATATGATCAAATTAAATTCCATTCTCGTAATAAAGGCCCTGAAGCAGGCGCAGGGGACTATCTGTGTGCATACTGCGTTTGCGAGAACATTCGCATGATGGCGTCCGAAAGGAGCAGATCTCAAAGACAGGAATGGGTACGCTTGTCAGAACACTATTCACAATTTTTACACCATTATCGATATCTAGTCACACAACTAATACACATGCATATTGATCTCCTTCTTAACAGTTCAAAGAGGTGCGGGACAAGCTCCTAGAAACGGAGCGCGTAGAAGCACTTCAAGAGGAAATAGCGGGATTTTTGCTCGACCAGGTCATAAATCCGAAGGGAGAATACTATTACCCGCTACCGCCCCCATCGAACATGTCATGAACCACTTCCAATTGTCATCGTGCTCCGAAGGCACCAATTAGGCTAATGCCACTGGCTCCGAAGGCAACATGCATATGTAGGAGAAATTGTATATAGCTATACATGTGTGTATGTGTAAATTAATATGGTGGTTTGTGAGACATTGATGATATATATATATATGATTGGTTCTACTAGAAATTCTATTTATATATATATGCATAACGTGTACAATGTGTAGTACCGTAAAATACCAGCAAACGAAAAAGAATTAAAATGGAATACACAAAATTAAATGAAAAAGAAATCATAAAACCAAAAATCCCCCAAACATTTTAGTACCGGTTGGTGTTACCAACCGGTACTAAAGGGCTCCCGGCCCCCGGAGCTGGCTCGTGCCACGTGGTTGCCCTTTAGCACCGGTTCATGCTGAACCGGTCCTAAAGGGGGGGGGCTTTAGTGCCGAAATGTTAGTGCCGGTTCTGAAACCGGCACTAAAGGGCCTTACGAACCGGTGCTATTGCCCTGTTCTGCACTAGTGATGCCTAGTCTGTCCCAAGCCCACCTGTACCGGGTGCCACTTGGTAGACTACTAACACTACCTACAAACACCAAAAACTAGTTGCAACTCCTGGACAGAGATCGAGGCGATTAATAAGCCGAGAGGGGGCCGATTGCCGGAACCCAATGTGTGGTAGTAATTGTTCATGGATCACAAACACAGAACTCAGTTCCTGAGGACGGTTTCAATGAGACAACCCACCATGTACTCCTACATGGCCTCTCACCGCTACCTTTACCAAATAGTGTTCACACACTTAGCTCTCAACATTAGGACATGTTCACCACATTCCAATTCATCCCCGATGAATCAGACCTGACTCAACTCTAAGCAGTAGCAGGCATGACAACAAGCATGAATGAGTAGGCACATCAGGGCTCAAACAACTCCTACTCATGCTAGTGGGTTTCATCTATTTACTGTGGCAATGATAGGTCATGCGGAGGAAATGGGTTCAAGTACCGCAACATGTAACAGTTGAAACGTTGTTGTCCTAATGCAGTAAAAGAGAGCGGGAGTGAGAGAGTGGGATTGTATCGGAATGAACAAGGGGTTTTTGCTTGCCTGGAACTTCTGAAGATAGTATAACTCTTCATCGGTGTCATCAAACTCATCATCGGAACATACGTCTACAGAGGGGGAACAACCACCGACTAGCAAAGAAGGAACACAATCAATGCAATGCACATTCACATGAAAGACATGACATGTTAAGGTACTGAATTCACCTAATTCAATATCTAGCCAAGTTAATTGAAGTGGAACTCAAACAAGATCAAATTCCAACTCCAAATGTGATTTCATAAATTGCCCTAATCATCATTTGTCCTATTAAGTGAGGTTAACTTGTTCAAACATGCATGATCATGGCATAAATAGATTCTTCATATTTTTCTAATCATTTTTCATATATAAATTATTTCATTTGGAGTTACGGTTTAATTCCTATGATTTTTAGAAGTTTAGGACATTTTCTAAATTAAATAAATCATTTTGACTTATTTGAATTCCAGAAAAGGATTTATGACTAAGAGTGACATCAGCACCACGTCATCAAGTCAACGGGTCAGTCCAGGTCAAACATGACCAGTGGGGTCCACTGGTCAGTGACCCCGTGTTGTTTATTGTCACTGATAGGTGGGGTCGGGTCAACAGGTGACGTGGCCAGGTCAAACTGACCTGTGGGACTAGCGGGGTTAGTTTAATCTGAACAAATACTAAACCATGTTTAGTTAGATGGTGGGGCCCGGCTGTCAGTGCCTCTAGTGTTAATTAGTGGGGCCGTTAGCGGCTAATGACTTAGCCATGCCAGCGTCGCCGGATTAAGGGCCGGCGACCTTACAGTGTGGCGGTGGCTCGCCGGGGTGGCGCTAGGGTAGCGGCTGGGCGCGCTGAGGGAACCACGAGGAAGCCCTTGCTCGCCCGCATCCAGGGGTGCACACAGCTGGGCGTAGGGAGGCCGGGGTCGACGGCGACGACCACTTGGGCGGCGGTCGGAGTTCGGGCGTGAGCGCGGGCGGTGCTGCGGTGCGAAAATGAGCACGAGGATGGAGGGAAAATGGAGAGGAGCTCACGGGGATGCGGCAGGGCAGGTCAGCGGCCTTGGGGACGCTCTGGACGAGGCGAATCGATGGAGTCGATCTCTGGGCATCGAAGGTGAAGACGACGACGCTCCGGTCGACTGGGGCCTCTTCTAGTCGTGTGCTTCGGGTGTGTTGCTCCATTGGGTCATGGCGGAGCTCGGGGGCACGGAGAGGGAGCGAGGGAGTGGCTGCGGCCGTGGTGGAGCTCGTCGGTGGCGGCGGCGCGGTTCGATGAGGTGGGGAACAGTGAGGGGGAGAGAACCAGAGGAGGGGAGAGAGAGCAGCGAGTGAGGGAGAGGAGAGAGGGTCTCGGGGCGTCTTCGTGGCACGTCTGGAGGGGTCGGGGCTACGCGGCTGAAGCAGGAGGTGGCAAGGTGTCGTGGGCGCGCAAGCCACGCACCTGTCTGTCCTCCTGGCACGAGGAAGAAGACCACCCAGCCCTTGGTTGGCTAGGCCTCTTCTGCCAGGTAAGGCCCATGTAGGTTTTCTCTCTTTGTTTTAATCCTGTTCTGTTTTCTATTTTTCTACTGCTATTTTGGCTTTAGTAAAAATACTAAAGCATTTTGTAAAATGCTGCAATAATTTGTGGACACTCCATGGATCATTCCAGTGGCGCACATTTAATTTCAGCATTATTTGAGCATTTAAATTATTTATAGTGTTTAAATGCCCAAAGTCAAATACAATATGATTTAATTCAAAAATCCAGGAATGACTTAGAAAAGTGTGCATCATTTTTGTTAGAGGTTCTAGACCAATACAAAAGTGATGAGCATTTATCAAGGGCATTTTGGGTTCATTAAAAAGATTTAATTTTGACCCTAGTCGAATTTCATTGGCCGCTAGGGTTTATCAGTCCCCATTTCAGGTTTCGGATAAAATTAGACATGATGCATGGATGCAATGCCACTATTTACAAACATGAATCTAGGGCTGTGACAACCATTTCCTGCCTCTAATGGATATACACATATTTTAGTTGCTGTTGATTACGTTACTAAGTGGGTAGAAGCTATTCCAACTAGTAGTGTTGATCATAACACCTCTATTAAGATGCTTAAAGAAGTTATTTTTCCGAGGTTTGGAGTCCCTAGATATTTAATGACTAATGGTGGTTCACATTTTATTCATGGTGTTTTCCGTAAAATGCTTGCTAAGTATGATGTTAGTCATATAATTGCATCCCCTTATCACCCACAGTCTAGTGGTCAAGTAGAATTGAGTAATAGAGAACTCAAATTAATTTTGCAAAAGACTGTTAATAGATCTAGAAAGAATTGGTCCAAGAAACTTGATGATGCATTATGGGCCTATAGAACTGCATATAAAAATCCTATGGGTATGTCTCCGTATAAAATGGTTTATGGGAAAGCATGTCACTTACCTCTTGAACTAGAACATAAGGCTTATTTGGCTATTAAAGAGCTCAATTATGATTTCAAACTTGCCAGTGAGAAAAGTTTATTTGACATTAGCTCACTTGATGAATGGAGAACCCAAGCCTATGATAATGCCAAATTGTTTAAAGAAAAAGTTAAAAGATGGCATGACAAAAGGATACAAAAGCGTGAGTTCAATGTAGGTGATTATGTATTTCTATACAACTCCCGTTTAAGATTTTTTGGAGGAAAACTTCTCTCTAAATGGGAAGGTCCTTACGTTATCGAGGAGGTCTATCGTTCCGGTGCCATAAAAATCAACAACTTCAAAGGAACAAATCCGAAGGTGGTGAACGGTCAAAGAATCAAACATTATATCTAAGGTAATCCTATAAATGTTGAAACCAATGTTATTGAAACCGTAACCCCGGACGAATACATAAGGGACACTTTCTGGAATGTTTCAGACTCGGAATAGGTATGTCGTACGGTAAGTAAACCGACTCCAAAACAGTTCTAATGGCAATTTTTCTCCGTTTTGGAATATTTAGAAAAATAGAAAAATAAGAAGCAGTCCGGGAAGGACACGAGGGCTCCACGAGGGTGGAGGGCGTGCCCCCTACCTCGTGGACACCTCGTGTGCTCTCCAGACTCTGTTTTCTTGTATGATACGTATTTTGGTCGGTAAAAATTCATTATATAATCTCCCGAAGGTTTTGACTCCCGTATCACGCAATTATCCCCTGTTTGTGTTTCGAGCTGTTGCTGCTGCAGATTAGAGCAAGATGTCTTCTCAAGAGTCAGTCGGGGAGAGCCGGGTGTCTCATTGGGCATCGAGATCAATGACAAACAGCAATGCTGACCACTTTGGGCCAGCAACGGAGGAAGAGATTGAGGCTGATTTGAAAAGGATAGATGCCATCGAGGAGGATCAAGAAGTCACTTCTCGCTTCTGAGCTGGATTGACAATGGGGGAACTACAGAGCTCGGCTATCCCAAACTCGGTTATCCCTTCCAATATTAGATTGTTTTCTTATGAAAATATGAAGAAGAGTGTCACTTGTTCTCCTGCAGCTATGCAACACCATTGGGTGCAAGGAGATTTGGCCGTTATAGGAAAGCTTCAAAAGGAAATAATGGACCTCAAGCAGCAAGTCAATAAGCTCGAAGAGGAGAATCGTATCCTGAGGGGCATCATCGCCAAGAATATCACATCACCATCCCCGAAAAAGGAGACATAATCACATGGGTATGGTCACTCCCCTTGGCAATTGCCAAGCTTGGGGGAGGTGCCCCTGTATCGTATCACCATCACTTTTATCTTTACCGTTTTTCTTAGTTCGACCCTTTTAGTAATATCTTTATCTAATGGAATAAAGCTTTAGTATGATCTAGTTTTGAGTTTTACTTTATGATCCCTTTATGTAATCGAGTCCGTGAGCTATATAATAAAGATTAATGTTGAGTCAAGGGTTTGATTATTTTGACATGATCTTGAGTGAATAAAAGAAAAGAGAAAGAATAAAAAGAAATAAAAGAGATCATATGGATCTTATGGAGAGTAATGAGCTCACATACAAAGAGTATGATGAATAAAAGTTGTTGAGAGTTGAAAACATAGTTTTGGTCATCGTTGCAATTAATAGGAAGTAATAAAGAAAGAGAGGTCTTCACATATAAATACACTATCTTGGACATCTTTTATGATTGTGAGCACTCATTAAAATATGACATGCTAAAGAGTTGATGTTGGATAAGGAAGACAACATAATGGGTTATGTTTTCTTACATCTGAGATAAATTATATTGTCATGGATCATCCAACATGATTGAGCTTGCCTTTCCCCTCATGCTAGCCAAATTCTTTGCACCAAGTAGAGATACTACTTGTGCTTCCAAATATCCCTAAACCCAGTTTTGCCATGAGAGTCCATCGTATCTACCTATGGATTGAGTAAGATCCTTCAAGTAAGTTGTCATCGGTGCAAGCAATAAAAATTGCTCTCTAAATATGTATGATTGATTGGTGTGGAGGAAATAAGCTTTATACGATCTTGTGATGTGGAAGAAATAAAAGCGACGGACTGCATAATAAAGGTCTATATCACAAGTGGCAATATAAAGTGACGTTCTTTCGCATTAAGATTTTGTGCATCCAACTATAAAAGCGCATGACAACCTCTGCTTCCCTCTTGCGAAGGGCCTATCTTTTACTTTTATCTTCTACCTTATATAAGAGTCATGGTGATCTTCACCTTTCCTTTTTACATTTTATCTTTTGGCAAGCACAATATGTTGGAAAGATCCTGGTATATATGGCTAATTGGATGTGAGTTTTCATGAACTATTATTGCTGACATTACCCTCGAGGTAAAACGTTGGGAGGCAAAACTATAAGCCCCTATCTTTCTCTGTGTCCGATTAAAACTCCATACCCATAAGTATTGCGTGAGTGTTAGCAATTGTGAAAGACTATATGATAGTTGAGTATGTGGACTTGCTGAAAGGCTCTTATATTGAATCTTTCCTATGTTATGTGATGACCCACAAGTATAAGGGATCTATCGTAGTCCTTTAGATAAGTAAGAGTGTCGAACCCAATGAGGAGCAGAAGGAAATGATAAGCGGTTTCCAGCAAGGTATTCTCTGCAAGTACTGAAATAAGTGGTAACAGATAGTTTTGTGATAGGATAATTTGTAACAAGAAACAAGTAACAAAAGTAAATAAAGTGCAGCAAGGTGGACCAATCCTTTTTGTAGCAAAGGACAAGCCTGTGCAAACTCCTATATAGAGAAAAGCGCTCCCGAGGACACATGGGAATATCGTCAAGCTAGTTTTCATCATGTTCGTATGATTCGCGTTCGGTACTTTGATAATTTGGTATGTGGGTGGACCGGTGCTTGGGTACTGTCCTTACTTGGAGAAGCATCCCACTTATGATTAACCTCTATTGCAAGCATCCACAACTACAACAAAAGTATTAAGGTAAACCTAACCATAGCATGAAACATAGGGATCCAAATCAGCCCCTTACGAAGCAACGCATAAACTAGGGTTTAAGCTTCTGTCACTCTAGCAACCCATCATCTACTTATTACTTCCCAATGCCTTCCTCTAGGCCCAAATCATGGTGAAGTGTTATGTAGTCGACGTTCACATAACACCACTAAAGGAGAGACAACATACATCTCATCAAAATATCGAACAAATACCAAATTGACATGACTACTAATAGAAAGACTTCTCCCATGTCCTTAGGAACAAACGTAACTACTCACAAAGCATATTCATGTTCATAATCAGAGGGGTATTAATATGCATATAGGATCTGAACATATGATTTTCCACCAAATAAACCAACTAGCATCAACTACAAGGAGTAATTAACACTACTAGCAACCTACTAGCACCAATCCTGGACTTGGAGACAAGAATTGGATACAAGAGATGAACTAGGGTTTTGAGAGGAGACGGTGCTGATGAAGAGATGTTGATGGAGATTTCCCTCTCCCGATGAGAGGAGCATTGGTGATGACGATGGCGATGATTCCCCCCCCCCCCGGGGGGAAGTTTCCCCGGCAGAAAAGCTCTGCCGGAGCCCTAGATTGGTTCCGCCAAGGTTCCGCCTCATGGCGGCGGAGTTTCGTCCGAGGAGATGGCTTATGATTTTTTTCTCATCGAAAGACTTCATATAGCAGAAGATGGACATCGGAGGGCCAACAGGGGGCCCACGAGGTAGGGGGGCGCCCCCCCACCCTCGTGTCGAGGGTGTGGGCCCCCTCTGGAACTTCTTGTGCTCAATATTTTTTATATATTCTGAAAATAGCTTCCGTAAAGTTTCAGGACTTTTGGAGCTGTGCAGAATAGGTCTCTAATATTTGCTCCTTTTCCAGCCCAGAATCCTAGCTGCCGGCATTCTCCCTCTTTATGTAAACCTTGTAAAATAAGAGAGAATAGGCATAAGTATTGTGACATAATGTGTAATAACAGCCCATAATGCAATAAATATCGATATAAAAGCATGATGCAAAATGGACGTATCATTATGATAAATTGCAATTGCTTCAATGACCGAGATTATAGTTTGTTAGTTTTCAATGAAGTTTATGATTCATACTTGAAATTGTGATTGAATTGTTACTCTAGCATAAGAGATCATATGACAATAATTATATAAGGTGCTGTTCTAAGAATGACCATGATGCCCTCATGTCTGTATTTTATTTTTATCGACTCCTCCTTCTCTAAACATGTGGACATATTTTTCAATTTCGGCTTTTGCTTGAGTACAAGCGAGGTCTAAGCTTGGGGGAGTTGATACGTCCATTTTGCATCATGCTTTTATATCGATATTTATTGCATTATGGGCTGTTATTACACATTATGTAACAATACTTATGCCCATTCTCTCTTATTTTACAAGGTTTACATAAAGAGGGAGAATGCCGGCAGCTAGGATTCTGGGCTGGAAAAGGAGCAAATATTAGAGACCTATCCTGCACAGCTCCAAAAGTCCCGAAACATCACAGAAGCTATTTTCAGAATATATAAAAAATACTGAGCGCAAGAAGTTCCAGAGGGGGCCCACACCCTGGCCACGAGGGTGGGGGGGGCCCTACCCCCTGGGCGCGCCCCCTGCCTCGTGGCCCCCTGGTGGCCCTTTGATGCCCATCGTTTGCTATATGGAGTCTTTCGTTGAGGAAAAAAATCATAAGCAAGCTTTCGGGACGAGACTCCGCCGCCACAAGGCGGAACCTTGGTGGAACCAATCTAGGGCTCCGGCGGAGCTGTTCTGCCGGGGACACTTCCCTCCGGGAGGGGGAAATCATCGCCATCGTCATCACCAACGCTCCTCTCATCGGGAGGGGGCCAATCTCCATCAACATCTTCACCATCACCATCTCCTCTCAAACCCTAGTTCATCTCTTGTATCCAATTCTTGTCTCTAAGTCTGGGATTGGTACCTGTAGGTTGCTAGTAGTGTTGATTACTCCTCGTAGTTGATGCTAGTTGGTTTATTTGGTGGAACATCATATGTTCAGATCCTATATGCATATTAATACCCCTCTGATTATGAACATGAATATGCTTTGTGAGTAGTTACGTTTGTTCCTGAGGACATGGGAGAAGTCTTGCTATTAGTAGTCATGTGAATTTGGTATTCGTTCAATATTTTGATGAGATGTATGTTATCTCTCCTCTAGTGGTGTTATGTGAACGTCGACTACATGACACTTCACCATTATTTGGGCCTAGAGGAAGGCATTGGGAAGTAATAAGTAGATGATGGGTTGCTAGAGTGACAGAAGCTTAAACCCTAGTTTATGCGTTGCTTCGTAAGGGGCTGATTTGGATCCATATGTTTCATGCTATGGTTAGGTTTACCTTAATACTTCTGTTGCAGTTGCAGATGCTTGCAATGGGGGTTAATCATAAGTGGGATGTTTGTCCAAGTAAGGACAGCACCCAAGCACCGGTCCACCCACATATCAAATTATCAAAGTACCGAACGCGAATCATATGAACGTGATGAATGATGCAGATGTAATGGAAGACAACACTTTCTCAGATTTCACCTTAGCGATGCCAAGGAAAAATCTGGATGTTCGACCGAGAGACATTTAGCACTCCACTTCTAATGTTCTCCTTGATGTACCAACTTAACCCGATACCATTCGGTATATGGAACATCAAGTAAAGGTCTGACTTCGGGAGCTCAAGGAACCCATAAGGAACAACTTATGTACAAGGTCATACCAACTCCTCATGGAAGAATGGCCAAATTGCCGACTCAAGATACTATAATAAGAGATCTCACGGATAAATGGGTTGGCCATGACATCCACTTAATGGTTCAAAAGACCAACCTTATAATTCTTGGGAACGTCCCAACCATCATATCTGTCTGAGATTCAGATTTGGTTGGTGTCAGGATATTCCAGACTCAGCGTGTCTGAAAGAGAAAGGTTGCAACATCAATCACCGAGATGATATTGCGAGATTCTCGGGAAATGAACTATGGTAGTAAGTTCCAAAACTTGAGCTGGTGCCGCTGCACACACGTGAACACGCTGTCCCAGACAAGCATGACCACATAGTAGTCTTACAACAAACACTACCGAGTTCTGGTGGGGAACCATCATCGAGGATATTGGAATCTTGTGCATGAACTAGTATTCGCACAACAACTCCTTTTCCTCGAACAAATCAATCAGTGGCTTGGGGTGCTAGGAATGTATATGGAATGAAGGTTGCAAGTCTCCAAACCTGTAACGCCCCAGACACACCCGCCGATGGTCGTTACTCCTGGCGGGATCTAGACTGGCCCCACAGATCAATACTAGTCTATTCTACACACTTTGTCCTCACTCGTGCGCACCCGGGAGCAACTTCCCCGTCGGTCACCCATCCTGAAACTACTTCAAGCTGAGCACGCTTAACTTTGGAGTTATTTCTGAATGGGATTCCGGAAAAGAAGGAATTCCTTATTGATATGAGCAGCCTATCATCCCTAATAAGCCAGGCTATCACATACATCCCCACTCAGAGGAAGCGACGTCCTCGTCTGGCCACAGGAACGTTCCCTCTTGGCACAAACGTCTGTGCATCTAGTCTGGTACATGTGTCATGCTGTGTGCCATGACGGGTCACAAACGTCATGAACAACATGACCGCGCACCTGTCCGCAAACATCCATGTAACCGCGAGGGTCGGCTCTGATACCAACTTGTAACGCCCCGGACACACCCGCCGATGGTCGTTACTCCTGGCGGGATCTAGACTGGCCCCACAGATCAATACTAGTCTATTCTGCGCACTTTGTCCTCACTCATGCGCACCCGGGAGAAACTTCCCGGTCGGTCACCCATCCTGAAACTACTCCAAGCTGAGCACGCTTAACTTTGGAGTTATTTCTGAATGGGCTTCCGGAAAAGAAGGAATTCCTTATTGATATGAGTAGCCTATCATCCCTAATAAGCCAGGCTATCACAAAACCACAGAATACTTCGCAAAAACAAACTTTCTCAAATTCACGGCAGCAACTTGCATCAAATGCACATGAATTATAAGAAGTCACTTCTTTCCAAACATATACTTCAAGAGCTAGCATGAAGAAATGCTTTCAAAATTTTCCAACACTAGCTTAATGTTCAACAAAATCATGGAGAGTATAAGGATGTTGTTGATGCGCTCAACAACAATTCATCAAGTTTCCATGAAGATGGAATTCCACAATTATGTGAACAAGATGATAGCATTGGTCAGACCAAAAGATATAACGGTGTATGCTCGAGGAAACAACCACGAGTAAGACAACATTACGAACATCGTTGGTTCTGATTTGATTTGACGATATCCCACACTTAAATCAAAGTATGGACAAGACAGTGGATCCAACAATTGATCACGAGAACCAATTGATGTAGATATCATCTTTCTTCAACAAACACACAAGGATATCCCTTTGGAATGAACTAAGTCAGATAAAGCTTTTATCTTCCAACTCTCCAAGTTATTGTTTAGCTTATCCAACTAGTTCAAGAGTATCCAACACAGATCCTTGGAGAAAGGGTGGTTTATAGAAAGACCAACACGATCACGAACTCAACATAGCGGTCAGGGGACGACCTGGTGATACTTCCGGGAAGATATCCAGAAAATCATGAACCACCAATATGTCTCTAAGCTCGAGAACAATCTTGCTTTTCAGGGCAAGATGATATGATCAAAAGAGTGAGGGATTAGCACAATCCTAACCCATTGATCGAAGAGTGCACCAGAAATATGGACTAGGTAGCACGATCAACCTTAGAATGATGATTCAATAACCAACATGCAAAGAATGAAGTTATTGTCCATTAACTACCAAGCAACAGGGTTGCTAGGAGTATTGACTTCACACATCACAATTCACTTGTCGGCATTCCGGTTGCAACAACACGGGGACCGAGGAATGAACAACGATGGCGAGAAGTATCACTGCATCAAGAATTCACAAGAGATGGTGCAATTCCCATGACAATCCTGACATAAAGGGGGTAATACTCCAGGGTAGAACAGATCAAAAGCTGGATTGGCATTTTGATCTACGGAGCACAACTACTTTGACCCAATCCTGGATATGGACGAGGTACTGGAGTTTGTTTCTCCTAGTCATTATGAAATAGATTGGCTTGACGGATCACAGGAATATTAAGCATCGAGAACATGAATGCACAACTAATCCTGACTATCAATTGGTAGACGAGGTCAGGAAACAACTAAAGAGGGACAACTCAAAGGAACGTATGATTTTCTGGGTTGTGGATGCATATATTAGTATGTCGAACAAAGCTCAACATTTCTTCCGGATAACCCATGCAGAAAGGTTGATCTAGCAGAGTCACAATATAGAATGGAGAACTCATCAAGAGCACTCTTATTGTGATCTTTTGGTTTAAAAGAACTTCCACCAAGGATGGATCATGGTGTTGGAAGAATGATAAACCACGAACCTCAAGGACTATCACAAAGGTTTCTAATATCCTAAAGGAACTAGCAAACACTATCAACATGAAGTAAGTAGGGCGAATCTCGGGTTCAAGAACCCAGGAATAGAATGCCTACTAACTAAGTGGCATCCCAGGATGCTTTCGAGAATGATGGCCAGGATCATCACACTTGGAACACAAAACATGGCTAGATTACTAGGTGATCCTCTAAGACACATAGGGTCATAATATTAGCTCCAACATATACGTTGAAGCAACAGAGTACCTCAACTCACCGATTAGTGTGGTTAAACTGGACCAAAGAAACATCGGGAACGGAAAGAAGGAAGTTGCAAATGCATCAAACTATTTCGAAACCTGGCATGACTCAGACAACACAACGGCTATAAATGCTCAAAAAAGATTTGAGACATCCTGCAAAATAGTGGCATGACCACTCAACATCACAATATCAAGGTTCTGAGGCCAGCTATGAACATATGAAGTAGTAGAAACTGAACTGAGACTTGAATCCATCAATCCTAAAGTCCATGGATTAGTAACACGTGATCCTGATAGAAAGAATAGAAATCCTAGTTCCTTAGCCCCGTAGGAAAGATAGGATGACTCGGGTTAGAATGGCATAATGTAAAGGAGTAAAAAGAGCCTTACGTTCCCATCCACAATTAATTCCCTTATATAACTAAAGCATTTCTAGACTCAATGTCGGTGTCAAAACCAGCGGATCTCGGGTAGGGGGTCCCGAACTGTGCGTCTAAGGCGGATGATAACAGGAGACAAGGGACACGATCTTTACCCATGTTCGGGCCTCTTGAAGGAGGTAATACCCTACGTCCTGCTTGATTGTTCTTGATGATATGAGTATTACAAGAGTTTATCTACCACGAGATCATAGAGGCTAAACCCTAGAAGCTAGCCTACGGTATGATTATATGTTGTCCTACGGACTAAACCCTCCGGTTTGTATAGACACTGGAGGGGGCTAGGGTTACACAGAGTCAGTTACAAGGGAGGAGATCTACATATCCGTATTGCCTAGCTTGCCTTCCACGCCAAGGAGAGTCCCATCCGGACACGGGACGAAGTCTTCAATCTTGTATCTTCATAGTCCAACAGTCCGACCAAAGGATATAGTCCGGCTGTCCGGAGACCCCCTAATCCAGGACTCCCTCAGTAGCCCCTGAACCAGGCTTCAATGACGATGAGTCCGGCGCGCAGTATTGTCTTCGGCATTGCAAGGCGGGTTCTTCTCCAAATCCTGAATATCTGCTAAGTAGTGTCCGGCTCCCATAAATGTTAGACTTCTTGGCTTCTGTGCCCAATAAGGGCTATCTTCCACGCGTCGAGCGAATGCGAGGAGCTAGGGCATTTTTACGTTCGCCCCCTAGCCAGATAAATAAATCTTCTATCAAAAGGGATGGGGATTCTTAGATCCAATCCACACCATCCTCCCACGGCGAGAATCCATCGGAGCATGCTTGAAAAAATCCATTCCATCATGGCCGGCCACCGCAGCTCCTCCTCCCGCTCCCGTAGCCCTAAGCCCGGTGATTGGGAGAAGTGTTCCGTCCCACACAGCCGATTAGTAGAGTTGCAGACCCAGGTATTTCTCCCTCTAGCGTATATGATCCCCGTCCGAGCCGGGCTCGCCACTTATAATGGCGGGGAGCAAGAGGAGAGCTTCCCCAATCCCTCTAAGGGGAGCGGGTATGCCTTGTCCCTTACTTATTAAGGGGACTCGGATTTCCAATCCATCCCTTCCTCCGCGGGCTCCTGGAGTTTTACGGCCTCCAGTTGCATAATTTCACCCCTGCTTCCATATTACACATCGCCGGTTATGTTGCCCTTTGTGAGCTGTTTCTGGGCTGCAAGGCTCATTTTGAGCTGTGGAAAAGGCTATTTTGCCTTGTTCCCCGCACACAGAAGGGTCACTTTATCAGGTGGACGGAGCCGAAATATGGCGCATCGCTGAGACCGGATACCTGTCCGGTACTCCGAAGAAGACGTCCGAAGACTGGCCTTCAGAGTGGTTTTACATGGAGGACGTCCCCCTTCCAGACCCTATTCGGCGGGGTCTTCCTGAGTTCAACAATGCTCCTCTGAAGAAACGCCGAAGCTGGCGCCCACGGAGCCCCTAGGGGGAATACAACGGAGAAGTCCTTTACCTGATGAACCGGATCAAAGCGCTGGCTCAATGGAGATTGACAATAATCGAGGTTATGTCAATATGCATAATGCGGGGGGTGCAGCCGCTTCAATATCAAGGGCACCCCCTGTGGTGTTTTAACGGGGAAGATGATGCCACCCGTTGCAGGCGCAAGGGACCGAACTCCGCTGCTGCCTTAGCAAAAATTCTGTCCGAGTTGTTCAAGGGAGAGGAAGAGGAGTTCATCCATATTAAGCCACGGGATGGATTCTCCATGTACAACCCTCCAAGCTGGGTGAGTTGCACCTCTTTACTCCCAACCTTCCCACATTCTTCATCATAGGTACTCACCTTGCCATTTCACGGCATGAACTGCGAAAAGCTGTAAGGGAGGTCAACAGCCCACGTCCACAACCGGAGGACCCTGATCGGGCCCTCGATCCCGGACTAGAGGAGGATCCAGACATATTCGTGGAGCTGATAGACATGCAATTCTATCAACTGAGCTGTGACGACGCCATGGTGGCCATAACTGCCGACTATCCTGGACTACTCCCTGCGTCGCATGTAAGAAAAACCAAAATCCCAACTCCAAAAAGGATCCCCTTTTATGCACCTCACCTATCATACACATATGGTGTTTTACAAGGAAGGCATTCAGGACGCCGTGCCAAACCCACAGCAACTTGCCAACAAGAGGCACCGGAGCCGGGTAGGCCAAAAAGGAAGGCGGTCAGGACGGAGACGCCGACACAGAGGTATGACGCAAAGCCTCACTCCGTGGTTGTCGTCTTTCTTAATATATAATGACGTCCATGTTTCTTAGTAGAAAAAACGCTCGCCGGACTCTATCCGGAGCGGCTGCCGATCACGCCTCGACCAGTCGGGCTCCAGGGCCGGACATAGAGGCGGAAGCTAACGCGTGGCAGACGCCGAATGTTCCTCCTACAGAGGATGCAGGCAGACTATCTTCTACAAATTCCAAAGTGGAGAGCGCCATGAATCACAGGCGTCGCCAGGCCGTACTCCGTGACGCTTGTTTCTCACCAGAGGCATTCGATGCCTTCAATTCCAGAGACGCGTACATCCGTGCTGCTCAAAATGGTCTAGCCAGAGCCATGGACCAGTATGTAAGGGATATACGGGTAAGCAAATCTCACGATTATATGTATCAGTAGCCCGTGAGACTTGAAATAGTTGACGCAACTGATTCAAGGATCATTATTTGTGCAGGTTCTTACAGAGAAGAATTCCCAATTGTCTCAAGAGCTGGAAGAGTGCAAGGCCCAGCTAGGGGCCGCTGTTGCCACATTGAAGGAGTATGAGAAGGGTCCCTCTGGTAACACTTGTTTCCATTGCAAAGAATACGGGTGCTAGGTAGTATGCGACATATATGCAAATCTAACAATAGATGTTGCAGGTGGCCCCGGAGTGGATCCAGAGGCCGTGGCGGTGAATGCGGCACGTGATGATCGACAGCGAAATGCTGGCGAGCGCGTGCTTATGCGAGTCAGGCAGGAGAAAAATGATCTCCAAGACGCCAATATCCGACTGGGCATGGAACTGAAAGATGTCCGAGCCCAGCTTGTGGACTCTGTGAAGGAGAATAAGCGGCTTCGGCGCATCATTTTTAGTAAGTGCTTGAACGAACTTTTAAAGGAGTTCGGCGAAGAAGCTGGTTAACAGAGTTATATCTGCAGGTATGCTGACGGGTCGTCCCGCGGAAGAGATGCCTGGGTCTTCGGGTGATCTTCTACCAGAGCTCTCACAACTGCACAAGCAAGTTCGGCAGGTGATGTAGGGTATTGCCCAAGCCTTGTGGTCGTCCGCGTCCCAGCCAGGAGGCATGGGGGAGCTTATAGAGAAGCTCAAGGGAGCGCGGTGGCGCTTCCGATTATGGAAGATATTAGCCTGCCGACAAGGTGCAAGGGAAGCCTGTGCTATGGTGAAGATACGATATACCAAAGCGGACCCAAACCACATGGCCGAGGTCGGACCTGTGGGGCCCGATGGGAAAGAGATCCCTGTCAGTTTAGTGTATGATCAAGTACAATTAGCCACAAAGTATTCCCAACAGGATTGTAGGCTAGACAGCCTGTTGGATGGTATAGAAGAAGAATTTAATCAGTCTTAGCGACCGTGTAATTCAAGTGACATATGTAATGTCCCTAGCCAGATTGTAAATCATTTGTCATGGCGGACCTTTTCGCTTCGACCTCTTGACCCGACAGTCCGGAGTGTATCCGAATACCCGCTTGGTTATGTAAAAACCGGGGTATGCATGGAGACCAGGCGTAGGGGTCATATGTGCTTGAACAGACAAGTACCCAACTAGTTATGTTATATTACATGGGTAGTAAGAAACATCTTCCAGGGAGAATAGTTCCGTTAAGGGTTCCTTTCCCTGGATACACATGCCCTAATGTGCATGTCCGAACTGCGAAAAGAGGTGCAGGATATAAACATCTAGGGGCATGTTTCAAATTAGATAAAAGTCATCTTTTATTCACCGACCGAATATTCCCTTAAGAACTCTAGCTTTCGGCTTCACCCAGTCTGAGGTACACATCCGGCTGACCCGACAGTAACAATTGCAGAGGTGCTCCCCTTATGCCCTAGCCGAACTAACGGGAACGTAGGGCATAAATACAAGAGCCAGGCAACCCAGCTTGGCCAAAACTTAAGTCATATCGATGCATATAATGGCGAAAAAGGTACATGCGGAAGAATAACACATGTGCGGGGCATAAAGCCCGAAAAAATGATTAGATCAAGCTTCTATATAAGAAGCCCCCAGGTATAATGAGCGCGGCTAGCACGTCAAGATTGTGTAACCAAGACACAAGTATAGCCTTTAAGGGCCTTGAAGAGAGTAAAGAGGGAGAAAGAGAGAAAAGACAGATATGCAAAAAATTGACGAAGGTAAGGAGACGAACATAGAGTCCGGCACTAGACGTAGAATATTCGGAGTCTGGTTGCATTCCATGGGTTTGGCTCGAGTCGATTATCCGATGCATCCCGCAGACGGTACGCTCCACCGGTCAGAACCTGGTCAATAATGAAGGGACCCTCCCATTTGGGCTTGAGCTTTTTCTTTTTCTTCTCCGGCAGGCGTAGAACTAGTTTGCCAATGTTATAGGTTTTGGCCCGTACTTCTCTACTTTGATACCTTCGAGCCTGTTGCTGATAGAATGCGGGACGAGCCTTTGCCACATCGCGCTCCTCCTCCAGGGCGTCCAAACTGTCCTGCCGATCGAGCTCGACCTCTTTTTCTTCGTACATGCGCACTCGAGGTGAGTCATGAATTATGTCGCAAGGCAGAACCGCCTCTGCATCGTACACCATAAAGAACAGTGTGTATCCGGTAGTGCGATTTGGCATGGTCCGCAACCCCCATAGTACGGAGTCGAGCTCTCTACCCAGTGCGTGTTTGACTCCTTTAAGGACCGCACTAATCTGGGTTTAATGCCGCTCATGATAAGACCATTCGCTCGCTCGACTTGACCGTTAGTTTGCGGGTGATAGACAGAAGCATAATCGAGCTTGATGCCCATGTTGCTGCACCAAAGTTTCACCTCGTCAGCTGTAAAGTTCATGCCGTTATCAGTGATGATGTTGTCGGGGACGCCATAACGGTGTACGACCCCGTATATGAAGTCTATCACCGGTCTGGATTCAGCCGTTTTGACAGGTTTGGCTTCTATCCATTTGGTGAATTTATCCACCATGACCAGTAAGTATTTTTTCTTATGGGTTCCCCCTTTAAGGGGTCTGACCATATCAAGCCCCCAGACCGCGAAGGGCCAAGTAATGGGGATTGTTTGGAGAGCGTTAGGCGGCATATGGCTTTGGTTTGCAAAAAGCTGGCAACCGATGCAATGTTGGACCAGATGCTGCACATCTGCCCGGGCCGTCGGCTAATAGAAACCTGTATGGAAGGCCTTGCTCACAAGGGCCCGGGCTGCGGCGTGATGGCCGCCGAGTCTGACTTGGATTTCTGCCAAAAGCTTCCGCCCTTCCTCTTCAGAGATGCACCTTTGAAGGACTCCAGTAGTGCTTTTCTTATAAAGCTCTCCCTCGTGAAACTTGTAGGCTTTAGATCGCCGCATAATGCAGTGTGCCTCGTTTTGGTCCTCGGGTAGTTCCTTCCTGGTTAGGTAGGCCAGGAATGGTTCTATCCACGGGGCGATGACGACCATTATTACGTGGGCTGAAGGTGTTATTTCGATGGCAGAGCCTCCGATCGTGTCAGAGTGTTCGGTATCTAGTGTTGTGGCCGGGTTCAGACTATTGTTGCCGGTGTCCCCTTTCCATACCACGGATGGCTTAAACAGTTTTTCCAGGAAGATGTTAGGTGGGACAGGGTCGCGTTTAGCGCCGATACGGGCGAGGATGTCTGCCGCCTAGTTGTTTTCCCGAGCCACGTGGTGGAATTCAAGCCCCTCGAACCGAGCTGACATTTTGAGGACGGCATTGCGATATGCCGCCATTTTCGGATCCTTGGCATCGAAGTCTCCATTTGTTTGGGATATTGCGAGGTTTGAGTCCCCACGCACCTCCAGGCGTTGAATGCCCATGGAAACTACCATCCGGAGACCGTGTAATAGGGCCTCGTATTCGGCTGCGTTATTGGAGTCTGTATACAATATTTGGAGTACGTATTGCACTGTATCTCTGGTGGGGACGTTAGGACGACGCCAGCCCCCAGACCGGCCAGCATTTTAGATCCGTTAAAGTGCATGATCCAATTGGAGTATGCACTGTACTCTTTAGGGAGTTCGGCTTCTGTCCATTCGGCTACGAAATCGGCCAGTACTTGCGACTTAATGGCTCGCCGTGGTTTATATGTTATGTCGAACGGGAGGAGCTCGATAGCCCATTTGGCAATCCAGCCCGTGGCATCGCGGTTGTTTATTATGTCATTGAGTGGTACTTTGGAGGCCACCGTAATTGAACACTCTTGAAAGTAGTGTCGTAATTTCCGGGATTCCATGAATACCGCGTATGCTATCTTTTGATAATGTGGGCACCGTGATTTGCATGGAGTGAGGACGGTGGATACATAATATACCGGCTTTTGAAGTGGGAATTTATGTCCGTCCATCTCTCGTTCGACGACGAGCACTGCGCTTACAACTTGGTGCGTTGCCGCTATATATAATAGCATTGGTTCGCCAACATTTGGCACGGCCAAGATTGGGTTGGTGGCCAGGATGGCTTTTATTTCTTCCAGTCCGGCCGTGGCTGCGTCCGTCCACTCGAAGTGTTCGGTGCGCCGACGAAGGCGATAAAGGGGGAGTGCCTTTTCTCCTAGTCGGGAGATAAAGCGGCTTAAAGCCGGCACACATCCAGTTAACTTCTGGATTTGCTTGAGATCAGTTGGGATAGCCAACTGCGACAGAGCCCAGATTTTGGCTGGATTTGCTTCAATTGCTCTGCTGGAGACGATAAAGCCCAGGAGCTTTCTGGCGGGTACGCCGAAAATGCATTTTTCCGGATTGAGCTTAATGTCGTATGTTCGGAGATTGTCGAACGTGAGCCTCAAGTTGTCTATTAAGGAGTCGACGTGTCTCGTTTTAATGACCACATCGTCGACGTATGCCTCCACTGTTTTGCCGATCTAATTTTCAAGACATGTCTGAATCATGCGCTGATATGTTGCGCCGACGTTTTTGAGCCCGAAGGGCATTGTATTAAAACAGAAGGGGCTGTATGGAGTGATAAATGCCCTTGCGGCTTGGTCGGACTTCGCCATCTTAATTTGGTGGTAACCGGAGTATGCGTCGAGGAAGCACAATGAGTCGTGTCCTGCGGTAGCATCGATAATTTGATCGATGCGAGGGAGGGGGAAGGGATCCTTTGGGCAAGCCTTATTAAGTTCCTTGAAGTCGACACATAGGCGCTAGGATTTGTCCTTCTTTGGCACCATCACCAGGTTTGCTAGCCAGTCCGGATGCTTTATTTCTCTAATGAATCCGGCCTCCAATAATTTGGCTAGCTCCTCTCCCATGGCTTGTCGCTTAGGTTCAGAGAAATGCCGAAGAGTCTGCTTGACCGGCCTGAATCATTTTAGAATGATAAGGCTATGCTCGGCCAGCCTGCGTGGGATTCCTAGCATGTCTGAAGGATGCCAGGAGAATATGTCCCAATTCTCTCGCAGGAACTCCCGTAGTGCGGCGTCTACGACGGGGTTTAACTGTGCCCCAATGGACGCTGTTTTTGTGGGGTCCGTTGGATGGACTTGGAATTTTACTATTTCATCCGCTGGTTTAAAGGAGGTGGACTTGGATCTTTTGTCTAGTATCACGTCGTCCCTGTCCACTGTGGAGCGCATCGCGGTTAACTCCTCCGCCACAAGGGCTTCGGATAATGCCTCGAGGGCTAGTGCGGCTGTTTTGTTCTCGGCGTGGAGTGCTATGTCCGAATCACTAGCTAGAGTGATGATTCCATTGGGTCCGGGCATTTTGAGCTTCATGTACCCGTAATGGGGTATGGCTTGAAAAATCATGAATGCCTCCCTCCCTAGAAGGGCGTGGTATCCGCTACTGAACGGGGCCACTTGGAATGTGATTTCTTCGGACCTGTAATTCTTCGGAGTGCCGAATACCACATCTAGTGTGATTTTCCCAGCGCAACGTGCCTCCCGACTAGGGATGATTCATCGGAAGGTCGTGGTGCTTTGCTCAATACGGTTGCCGTCTATTTCCATTTTTTGAAGAGTCTCCTCATAAATGAGGATTAATCCGCCGCCGCCGTCCATGAGCACTTTAGTGAGCCGAAAGCCGTCCACAATTGGACTAAGGACCAAAGAGGCCGGTGCTCGAGCTGTTTGGAATTTAGGTTCGTCACTAGCATTGAAAGTAATGGCCGTGTCACTCCACGGATTTATTGCTGCTATGTGGCAGACTTCGGCAAGGCTGCGGAGTGCTCGCTTACGCCTATTATTTGAGGCAAAGGTCTTGAAGACTGTTAATACTGTATTGTTATCCGCGGGAGGGTGTTCTGGGGTGTTTTGGATGAGGAGATCCTCACCGCTCTTGGCCACCTGCCGGAGTACCCAACATGCTCTAAGGCTATGTGTTGGTATGGTATCCGCTGTACTATGAATTTTGCAGGGCCCATTAAGCCATCCCTCCAATACGGTTCCACGCCCTGTAGTGGGCTTTTGCTTCTTTGTAATTGAGTCAGGCGACTTATGAGAGTGCACCCTTTTAGTTCAGACTGGGGGTTTTGTCAGAGCTGGATTGTCCCAAAATTGTGTTTGGGTTTTCCAGGCGCTTTCCATCGCACAGTATTTCCGTACTATGGCCGCCAAGTCAGCGAAGTGTGCTATGTCACGGCAACTTATGGCGTTGAGGATCCCCGTGTCCGTGCAATTGTTGCAAAAGAACGAAATTGCGTCTTCCTCGCGACAGTCCTTGACCTTGTTCATTACATGGAGGAATCTGGCCCAATAGTTATGTACTATCTCTTGGGGCACTTGCCTAATGTGGGAAAGAGCGTTTGTATCTCGGTGGGTGGGTGGATTTAAGTCCAGACCTTGACCCAATCTGAGATCCCGGGGTAGGGGAGTTTCCGATCTTGGAAGTTCGGGCTCCGGGATGTTGCTCCGCGGGTTCGGTATGCGACCTGATTCTAGGTCCAGGGTTAGGGCGATGTCCTCCCGTGAGCGGGTATCCGGACATA
The DNA here is from genome assembly GCF_003073215.2 of Triticum urartu. Classification (NCBI taxonomy): domain Eukaryota; kingdom Viridiplantae; phylum Streptophyta; class Magnoliopsida; order Poales; family Poaceae; genus Triticum; species Triticum urartu. The sequence continues at coordinate 75,210,242 of NC_053025.1, forward strand.
GTTTGTCCTCAGGATAGACAGAGAACCGCCGCGTTGCTCCTCCACCACAGCTATTTGATGGGTGACCGGCGGAGAGTTAATCTCCCTTTGGTCGGGTTTAAGCCCGATCTGATCATAGTCCATAGCGACTCCTAGAGCGGTGATGCGATCCAAGATCTCGTTCAAAGAGGAGAGCTCCATTGGGTCCATCTGCTTGGCGAATCTTGAGCCGATGTGGAGGCTATTTTCGATGACCTGAGAAGTCATCGTTGGCGCAACGGCCGAGCGGGCGGTCATGACAAAGCCGCCTAGTCGGAGAGTTTGGCCTACAGCCAGGGCTCCCCCAGAAGTGATGTTGTCCTTGACAACGAGACGAGCCATCCCCCTTATGGTGACGGCACAGTGGAACTCTCAATGAAAGCACCAATGTCGGTGTCAAAATCGGCGGATCTCGGGTAGGGGGTCCCGAACTGTGCGTCTAAGGCGGATGGTAATAGGAGACAAGGGACACGATGTTTACCCAGGTTCGGGCCCTCTTGAAGGAGGTAATACCCTATGTCCTGATTGATTGTTCTTGATGATATGAGTATTACAAGAGTTGATCTACCACGAGATCGTAGAGGCTAAACCCTAGAAGCTAGCCTATGGTATGATTATCTGTTGTCCTATGGACTAAACCCTCCAGTTTATATAGACACCGGAGGGGACTAGGGTTACACAGAGTCGATTACAAGGGAGGAGATCTACATATCCGTATTGCCTTGCTTGCCTTCCACGCCAAGGAGAGTCCCATCCGGACACGGGACGGAGTCTTCAATCTTGCATCTTCATAGTCCAACAGTCCGGCCAAAGGATATAGTCCGGCTGTCCGGAGACCCCCTAATCCAGGACTCCCTCACTCAACTTCGACCAGTTTGGCATGGTAATCCTACAGGCAGTCAGGCTCTGATACCAAAACTATCAGGACCCCGATCCTAAGTCACACCGATCTAGCATGTAACACATCATATCACTTTGCGGCCTCACGCACAGTATCCCCACGGGTGCCACCTTACCTGGCCCGGGACCGTTTGTGCCTTTTGGCTCACGTATATGATAGTGTCGCTAGCAATCATATGAAAGAGAACCCGGGTCGACATGACTAGTCATGAATCCAAAGTGGCACTAACTTATAGGGACATGCATACATGACCCAACAACGAACGTGTCGGTCATCAACGTATGAACCCAAGTCATAGCAAGCTACAAGGACTTTAAGGAACAACGCGTGACATTTCCCCGAAGGGACAGACATAGGAATGAAGAAGGACACATGCCGGCCCGCCTGAGTGTTCCGGAGCAGTAGCAGCTACCATGGCTCAGTGGAAGCACTAGGAGATATTTCCCGGTAAGAGAGGCTACTAAGAATAAACAACTAGGTTATCGGATCCCACACATACCAAGCATTTCAATAACATACACACAATATGATCAATATGTGCAAATACAACATGACATCACAACAAAACTCTACGACTCAAAGTATTTATTCATTAGGCTCCGGGGAGCCAAATATTACAAACATGGGTCTGATGACCTAGCATTCAAGTCATACAAGCAATAAGAACATGCAGAAGCTTAACTTGTCTGAGTACAGACAACTGCAAATGAAAAAGGCTAAGAAGCCTGACTATCTACAAGACCCTGCCGAGGGAACAAGATCGTAGCTGAGGTAACAAGCTAAACGTCGAAGTCCACGCGGAACTACTAGTGAGACTGAAGTCTCTCTACAAAACATAAGTTAGAAAAACGTGAGTACAAATGTACCCAGCAAGACTTACATCAAAACTAACTACATATGCATCTGTATCAACAAAGGGGGTGGTGGAGTTTAACTGCAACAAGCCAGCTTTGACTCAGTGGCTATCTTGTACTACGATTGCAAGTAACTCTTTTGAGGTGGCACACACGAGTCCACATATTCACGAAATCAATACACCAATATGGATCCGCTCCCGTCTTCCTACGAGAACGCCATCCATAGCACTCACGCTTATCTTGCGCGTTTTAGAGTATCTACTTTCACTTGTCTATGAACTGTATAGGCAACCAAGTAGTCCTTTACCGCGGACGCAACTATTCGAATAGTTTGATAACCCTGCAGGGGTGTACTTCTTCACACATGCTCTCACCACTTATTGCTGTTTACACGACATGAACTCGGCAACCTTCAAATGGAAGCCCAGCGAGGGTGTCGACCACGACCTGACTAATCACACAAGTCTCCAGTCCAGGTTTATCGCCTATTCGGGTTCCATCCGCAAGGAAATCCGGCCGGGGTGTCCTCAACGGCCCCAAACGATCTGTAAAGGGTTCTTGGGTCATCAAATGGGCAACTCGGTACACCGGGCCACATGCCTACCGCATCATAGCCCACCCCTCGGGTCAGCGCTGCGCACGGCCTCCAGCATACTACAAACACCAGAAACTACTTGCAACTCCTGGACAGAGGACATGGGAGGTTAATAAGTCGAGAGGGTCCATTGGTTTCGGGCCCAACACGTGGTAGTAGCTGATCTTAAATCACATACATAGATCTCAGTTCCTAAGGATGGTTCAATGAAAAACCCACCATGTACTCCTAAATTGCCTCTCATCGATACCTTTACCAAATTGTGTTCACACACTTAGCTCACACATAGTAGGACATGTTCATCACCATCCCAATTCATCCCTGATGAATCGGACCTGACTCAGCTCTAAGAAGTAGAAGGCATGACAAACAAGCATGAATGAGTAGGCACATCAGGGCTCAAACAACTCCTACTCATGCTAGTGGGTTTCATCTATTTACTGTGGCAATGACAGGTCATGCAGAGGAAAGGGGTTCAACTACCGCAACATGTAACAATTGAATCGTTGTTGTCCTAATCTAGTAAAAGAGAGCAGGAGCGGGAGAGTGGGATTATGTCGGAATGAACAAGGGGTTTTTTCTTGCCTGGCACTTCTGAAGATAGTATAGCTCTTCATCTATGTCAACGGTCACAACGTCAGAACAACGTCCACTGAGAGGGTACAACACCGGCAAACAGAGAAGGAACACAATCAATGCAATGCAACAATATGATGCATGAAGGTGACATGACAATATGCTGTGATTGAGCTAATGCAACTAGCAACGATTTAAATGAAGTTGGTTTGAACTCAAGGTTCAAAATCAAACTCCATAAGTGGTTAGTTAAATGCCATTTATTTGATTTCACTTATGAAGTAGGTATAATTTGCTTGTACATGCTTGAAACCAGTACCAATGGATAGATTGGATTTTTCTGATAATTTTTCATATATAAATCTTTTCAATCTGACTTATAGATTATTTTCTATGATTTTTAGAAGTTTTAACTATTTTCTGGAATTTCCTGGATTATTTTTAATCCAAAAAAGGTTAACTACGTCAGCACTGCATCACTATGACGTCATCAGGTCAACAGACCGATCCCAGTCAAACCTGTCACAGCCTGATGTTTGGTCCTTTCTTTTTCATTTGTTTTTCTGAGATTTTTGCTTGAGTTTTTTTTCCGTGGCTTTGTGGTCTGGAAACTGAAGAAGATGCCCTCTTCTTTATTTCCAGAGTGGCTTGTCATCCTCAAACCCTTCCCTAGATCCTGCCATTCTCATCCTAGCCCAACCCCAATATTCTTTTGCTTGAGAATATTCCTTTTTCAATTAAAGGAATAACTCAATTTGCCCTAGGTTGTGAAGCAACCTATATTTCCATCACTCCTAAAATTTCCAAAAAATTCTAATAAATTGTTTGGGTCATATCTTCCTCAAATATGGCAAAATATTTCATTGGTCATGTTTCCCATCATGCTCAATTAATTCCTTTCCTATTCTGTCCTGAATGGTAGTTTGTGAAGCAAGTGCCATTTATCTTTGCCCAATTGACCCCAAACTTTTTGGACACCTTTTCATGTCCAAATAATTGCCTCATGACAAAATTCAACTTAATTTGCCTAGTAAATATACCTGAGAAATTTTTCAAAGTTCCTGTCTGAGGGAATTGGTTGTGAAGGAAGTACTAGCTAGGTTAATCCAATTGAGTTGAAGTTTTGCATGGTCTTTAATTTTATCAAATCAAAGCCCTCCTCAAGATTGGAGCTCATGCAATGCATCCATGTGAGCTGAGCATCAATTCTTTGGGTTTGTCAAAATTTTTAGTTAATGAAGCAAGTATATTTTATCTTGCTCCATTATGTCTGAACATTTTCTTAGGCCTTCTCCTATGCTTATAACCTAGCTCCAAAAAATTTGGGCTCATTTCATATAGCCGTTTTCCCTCAGGAATTTTCTCAAGTTCCTATTCAGAGAGGACCATTATGAAGGGAGTACCACTTTGGCTTGTCCAAATGGTCTGAAATTTTTATGTCACCTTCATATGATCAAACCATTCTGCCATGTCCATTTTTAGCCCAATCCATTACTCCTAGTGAGTGCTACTTCCTGTTTTGTATTTCTGTCCAGTTTGGTGGTTTCTATAGCAACCACTAGCTAAACTCCTCTTCTTGACCTGAAACCTTGTCATCTTAATCACCTTAGTGATTGATCAAGGCCAGTCAAATCTCATCCTTGATCACCACGCATGTGAACCACAACAAGTTCCAAACACCTTGTCGTTCCTTTGTATTCTTGTTACCTGTGAACACACCAGGGATCACTATGCTTGTTTCTCTCCCTCTTGGCTTTCTCCTTGCTGTGACCTATCGTGCAGACATGGTCAACTGACCTGGGTGCAGCCGCTTGCGCCAGCTCATGCGGTGACCACCGCCCTGGCACGCCATGGACGCGAGCTGAGTGTCGTTTGCTTTGGTCCCCTCCTCCTCCCATCGTCTTCGCGCACGTGAACATGTCTAACAGCTAGCCCGCGTCGTCGTTGTCCCCTTGGACTCCTCTTCCCCTCCAACAGGGCTTTAATGGCGCTCATCGCCACGCGTCGACGGGCGCGCTGTAGCCGACCGTCGTCTTCTCCTCTGTTGGCTTCTTCCTCTTCTTGTCCCCGAGCTCCGCCTCGTCTCCGTGAGCTCTGCCACTCGTCCGCGCCCTCCCTCGTCGCCTTGCCACCCCTCCCCGTGACCCTTGTCCACGCGTGCTCGTCTCCGGAGCACAGACACGTAGTCGCGTGCGTGCCACCTCACCCCCTCGCCACTCGGCTATATATAGCCCCTTCCCGTGGCTCCCGAGCACTCCATCGCCTCCCCCTCACTCCCAGAGCCCCGCCTAGCCACTAGCCCGAGCCGGAGAAGCCCTCCTTGCCCTCAATTGCCACCATGGCGGCCGCCGTCCTCTGCCTAAATTGGCACGGTGCCGAGCCCCTCCGTGCTTCCCATTGCCACCAGGGACCTCCTCTGACCCCACGGAGCATCCCCGCCATTTTCCCCTTCCCGGACGACCCGTGGCGCTGTGCCCTATTCTTCCCGAGGCCGCCTTCCGCCCCGACCAGAGGTGTACCCGCTCCGGTCATCCTCGAGGTCTGTGCACCACTGGGATAGATGCACCGCTTCGTCCTAAGCATGTCAGTGTGCTGAGCTCCGCGGGAGGTGGCCGGAGCCGCCGGCAACCGCCGTCGGGCCCCTCTGCTCCTCGACCGAGCACGAGCAGGAGGAAGAAGATGAGGCCCGCCCCCTCGAGCCTGCCAGTGGGCCCACAGCCACACCTATCGGCCTCCAGCGCGTTGACCCGGCCCAGCTGACGTGGTTAAGTTGATACGTATTCCTCGGAATACGTCTTCCTAAAGAGAAAGCATATTCTGCCTCTATTCTGGACAGAAATACGTTTTGGCTGCAGCTAGGCGTATCGCAGGAAATGCTTTTTCTGTTTTAACCCCATCGGCCGAAACCTCTAGTTTGTGAACGTTCATCAGTTAAGAGCAGAAATGAATAATTTTTATTTCTTTTTTGCCTAACGAACGAACGGTCACAACTCCACAACTGTAACTCCAAATGAGGTGATTCCAAAGCCTACTTCTTCATTTTGTCGAGCCCGTTCTATTCCCACCATTTTCAATATGGTTTGACATACTGGAAATGAACTTTATACCCTTTCCCCTAATCAGCCCCTCCGAGAGAGAATCTTTTCCGGTGAGTCTTTCTGTGGCTTCACCGCACCTCTTCCTGAAGCCTTCTTCCACTCCAGGCAAGCCACAACCACCATTTGCATGACAGCCATGCAGTAGCATTGGTTTTCAACTTGAATCTTCAATAATTGTCTGTTTCTTTTGCTACTGCTGTCATTATTTTGGTTATGCTTATGGATCAGTGGTTACCGTCATGCTATGTTTCTTGCACTCTGTTCTTCATGCTAGTATTACTTTAATATTGGCCATGCTTGGTAGTAGTACATGTTGGTCATGGTCTTCGGTGCATGACTATTGTTTGTTCCGAGTACCATTGTTATGCATGTTCTTCTACACCCAGTTGGTTACATGCTTGCATGGTAGTTTTATCGTTATGATATTGCATGGTATTTATTGTTGATGCTAGTGGTCATGTTATGCTATGAGTAGTGTTCTAGTTGTGATACTCATGCTCGTCATTATGCCATGCTCAGTTGGATATGATTCATTGTTGATATGGTTGGTAGTTATGTTGTACCCCCATGCTTATATCATGCTCATGCATTGTAGTTGCATCATGTTATTTTTTATCATGGCTTAGCATATTGAATTCAAGTTTAACCGGATTAAATTGAACTTGAACAACTGTTGGCTGAGTCATGGTGCCAACATATCGAGCTAACCATTGCAACCACGCTTACCTTTATGGGAGGTCCTAGCTGGATCTATTGTCATGCCTCTCGCCGGTGCCTCTAACTAGGGAAGGTTATGGGCGCGCGCTACCCTGATTAGGTAGGCGGACATAAGCCTTGCGAGCCCGAGTTTGGTTATGTGCACATGTCCCCGTTTGGGACCGTTTTTGTTTTGCCACGACGGTGGCCGTTGGTGCCTTTGGTAGACACGGGGACACCCAGGACTTAGCCCAAAGGGGAGTTGGTCGGAGTGCCCGGGAGAGTGTCATGGCGGTAGATCGGTTTTGTCGGAACACCATAGGTCCACACGTATGGGAGTGCGAGGCCATGGGTTCCGTGGTGTGGGTAAAGTGCGCTACCTCTGCAGAGTGTGTGTGTTAAATCTATCGATAGCCGCGCCTGCGGATATGGGCCCAGTTCGTAGTTGGCCACACTATGGGTCAACAGTAATAATAATAATTTGCTTAATAACAACCCCGAGTCGATGATGAAAGAAGTTGGTTGGTCTTTATTGTGATTGCGAGAGGATCACTGTGGTATCGTGGATACCGAGTTGTGGATATTTGTGGTATTATGCGAGAGTCAAGGGTAAATATCAAGCTCCTTGTGGTCATTAATGATTACTACAGTATTGTAATACCAAGCTTGATTGGATCCTGAGATGATCATGTGATGTCCGTGATGGTATGTTAACGCATGTGATGGTTACGAGGTAACCCGAGCAGAGTAAGTTGGTGCATGCTAATGTCATCATGTTGCATGCTAGTATCATCATGTTTATATGTTCATGCCATGCTCGTACTGTTCTAGTTGTATCAAGTTGTACATGCCATGTTGATCTGATGGTATCATGTTCATCCATGTTTAACCAATAAGTGCCATGCTGATGTCTGTCTTGATTGTGCTTGGTTGTTGTGAGCTTGCAAGTACATTAATGTACTGACCTGGCATGTCATGCCAGTTTGCAGGTCATGCCAGATTTGATTGCTTATTTGCCGTGGATTCCTTGTTTGCGAGCTAGGATAAGGATTCCTGGCAGAGTCCCTGCGGATTGGAGTTCACCACCGTCGTCGCTGTTCCGCTGCCAGTAGTCATTCCACTGCGTCGTGTTTTTCTGCTGCTTGCATGGAGCCACCGTGGCATGCGTAGTTTCGCCATGCCGATGTAACCCCCTTGTACCCATATAGATTGTAATAAAGAACTGATTTGTTCTATGCTAAGAAGTGTCGTATTCCAGAAGACTTCTCCTTGATCTCTAGGCTGGAATACGGGGCATTCCGGTTTTTCTGAGCCGGGGTGCCACAGGCTTGGTATAAGAGCAGGTCTGGCTGTAGGATGCCCTGGCCCGTGCGAACATTAGAAATAGTAGGATAGACCCCAATTGATTTGTTGCACTTGATTGTTGCATTTTTTGTTGCATAGCATGCATATAGAATATTATCTGGTCGCTTATAATTGATCTTGTGAGTGTAGGTGGCATCGGTTTTGATCCAGTACCTGCACCCTCCTTCTTTGCATGCTTTCTCTTCGGTGTTTGGCATCATCTCTGTCCCAGCAGAGTGATGCCCTGGTACCAAGTGTTCCAGACACCATTTGCAGGAGTTATGCTCAGGTATCGCGTCGATATCTTTCCGCCACCCACCCCTATCTTTTCGGTGATAGACTTATCTCTGTCCTGAATCGTACTCTCCATCTCGTCCCTTTGGCAACCCTTACCGATCTTTGTTATCAGAAAAGGACAATGCCAACCAGCCTTTCTTTCCCCCCCTATCCTACCCTGTCATTCTATTTCTTTGGATGTGTATGGTTTCCTTCCGTACGCTTGATGATGATGTGGTCATAACCTTTGTTTCTCGCTACATGATCACCAAGTCCTTCCTTGCCTCCATATATATCCAGATCCAACCGGTGTTCAGCCAGCGCTTGGTGTAGCCTTGGTTACAACCACTCCTTCCACACGCAGATTCACTTTCGTGCACACCATCACAACATAATAGACCGCAATACCGGAGTTTGCGTGAGACTTGTGTGCTTAGGTGTGCATGCATATTATTGTGTAAGTAGCAGTAATATGTGATGTTGCTTGATTATTTATATTATCTGTATGCTGTGTGCTTTTGCTTTCGTTGTTTCCTTTGCTTCTTTCTTTGGTCCTTCAGTGTGGCATTATTTTCCCCTTATTAAAGTTGCTCGTCAACTAACACCGGACCCGAAGAATCAGCAAGGAATTCAAATACTTGGAAGCTTAGATAAATGAAACAAAGTTATCATCAGACTGCAGTGAAATTTGGAATATCTTGTCTGAATGCAAAAGAAATCCTGGATGGACAGTCAGTATCATGTTTGTATTAGCGTGTACTCCTTCCAATAGTACGGATAATCAAGTTTGCCTCAGGGTACACTCTTCATGACAGAAATGATGAAATCAGCAAGAAGATAAGTTATGTGCAAGACCAACAATATAATCTCAGTCAAAGAAAGGAGGATAGTCCAGCATGCAAGTAATCAACCGCAGAAACATTAAGATGGTATGCATATGTGGTAATCGGTCCGCATATCATAATGAGAAGCTTCTGCAGCACGAAACCCAGTCTTCCTCAGCAAGATACTCTCGTTGTTTTCCAGCATAAGCCATCCAATCGTCCTCAGTACGGTACTGGTGCAAGATTGTACATTGTGAATTGACAGCAGATGGCAGGATCAGATCCGCAACAGTTGGTCAGAAGCAAGAATCAGTCAGAACACAAGTCTGCCTCAGGAATCAGATTCTCAGATATATGTGAAGGAAGCCAGATATATGCCTTAGTGTGACAAAGGATTATGAAGATTGACGATAGCAGTGAGCTCTGTACAAGTACCTATGAACCTGGAATATGATCCTGACGAGCCCTTGTCTTCTTTTCTCCGGTAACGGCACCACGCCTATGTTCTAAGCTATTTTGGCCGACTGGGGTGGATGCCGACTTTATATTTCTCTATTCAACAACTGTCACGGGTTCTGAGCTACTTTCCGTCCGTCTCATACATCTGTTGAGTTTCTTTTTATGACAGTGGCCCTATGCTCTAAGGTGCTCTTCAGCCGTCTTAGGGAACTGCCCCTTTCTTCTTATCAACACGGTCTCATGCTCTGAGCTGCTTTTCGGTGGTCTTGAGCTGTGGTTGAGCTATTTCAGTGATGTCCCAGGTCTGAGTTGTAAAGACCATTCTGGTGGCTACTGATTTATTTGCAGATTTCCTGCAAGGGTTCAGATGATCATTTCCCTATGGTTAGAACTTGAGAGGTGATGAACTTGCCATTGAAACAATATTACCATGTCAGGATATGAGAATAAAGGTACGCCTATCAGAATGTTGCACCCGACAGAACCTATGGTCACACAAAGAAGCAATATTACCCCGCTCTTTCAACCAAGGATCCAGATCAAGGAAACAATAATGAAGGAGCAAGACCAGTGGTGAAGATATAAAAATGGTTGCGTGAACCATGTGGTGCCGGGACCCCGGACGGTCTAAGTCAGTATTGACTGCCATGGATACTCACTTAAGGGGTCTACTCAAATTTTGGCAAGGAACCCATATCCAGACAACCCACTCAGTTAACCGCATATGCTCAAGTTTGTCAGTATCGAATATCTAGGTTGTCAAGTCAGACCAAAGGTCAATTCAACAGTCTGATTCTGGCGACTATGGTAAAGCATCACACAGCCTACTATCCCCATGGATATACCGACATAATGAATGATCAGTATGAGGAATAACTGTCTCAAAGCATGTGCCCTCACTTATGTGAATCACCGAAGGATAGCCTGTCTGGAAGAAATTTTTCTGCCAGAGCCATGGTCAGTCAAGGATAAGGATATTATCATATAAGGTGACAACCCTTATTTTGACCCTGACAGGAAACAATCATATATTCGGTATGAATTTGACGCTCGACACAGTGGAGTCAATCAGGATGGTTCAGAAATTCCCGCGATAAGTCAGAGTCTGTCAAAAAACGGTTATGTCTCAACTCTCTGTTTGGAACCCGAAGAACCTGCATTTAGTGGAGAAACCCAATGCAAGGAGTTAGAGCTTGGGTGTTCATCAGGAAAAATCTGTCACCAATTTATGGAAGGTTGTCAAGTACAAACACAACAATTGGTAATCACTCTCGGATTTGTGACACGGGCATGTATTTCAGTCATGGTAATCTCAGATAAGTCAGCAGATATGAAAGAATTGGAGCCAGTATAAGCATGAAAATGTGAGGTAAGATCTATCAGGATGAGGATACTGTGAAGCCAACCACCCCAGAGACAGACAACCAGTCAGATAAAATCCATTGGGAACAATCAATAAAGGAAAAAGGATACCCGAGTTGGAAACGGTTTCCTTAAGTCAGATATATTCACAACTTGTTCCTTGAGCAACCAAATCTCGAGGACGAGATTTCTTTAAGGGGGGAAGAGTTGTCACAGCCTGATTTTTGGTCCTTTCTTTTTCATTTGTTTTTCTAAGATTTTTTCTTGAGTTTTTTTCCTGTGGCTTTGGGGTCAAGAAACTGAAGAAGATGCCCTCTTCTTTATTTCTAGAGTGGCTTGTCATCCTCAAACCCTTCCGTAGATCCTGCCATTCTCATCCTAGCCCAACCCCAGTATTCTTTTGCTTGGGAATATTCCTTTTTAATTAAAGGAATAACCCAATTTGCCCTAGGTTATGAAGCAACCTATATTTCCATCACTCCTAAAATTCCCAAATAATTCTCCATAAATTTTTTAGGTCATATATTTCCTCAAATATTGCAAAATATTTCATTGGCCATGTTTCCCATCATGCTCAATTAATTCCTTTTCTATTCTGTCCTAAATGATAGTTTGTGAAGCAACTGCTATTTATCTTTGCCCAATTGACCCCAAAATTGTTGGACACCTTTTCATGTCCAAATAATTGCCTCATGACAAAATTCAACTTAATTTTCCTAGTAAATATTCTTGAGCAATTTTTCAAAGTTCCCGTCTGAGGGAATTGGTTGTGAAGGAAGTACTAGCTAGGTTAATCCAATTGAGTTGAAGTTTTGCATGGTCTTTAATTTTATCAAATCAAAGCCCTCCTCAAGATTGGAGCTCATGCAATGCATCCATGTGAGCTGAGCATCAATTCTTTGGGTTTGTCTAAAATTTTAGTTAATGAAGCAAGTATATTTTATCTTGCTCCATTATGTCTGAAAATTTTCCTAGGCCTTCTCATATCCTTATAACCTATCTCCACAAAATTTGGGCTCATTTCATATAGCCATTTTCCCTCAGGAATTTTCTCAAGTTCCTGTTCAGAGAGGACCATTATGAAGGGAGTACCACTTTGGCTTGTCCAAATGGTTTGAAATTGTTATGTCACCTTCATATGATCAAATCATTCTGCCATGTCCATTTTCAGCCCAATCCATCACTCGTAGTGAGTGCTACTTCCTGTTTTGTATTTCTGTCCAGTCTGGTTGTTTCTACAGCAACCACTAGCTAAACTCCTCTTCTTGACCTGAAACCTTGCCATCTTAATCACCTTAGTGATTTATCAAGGCGAGTCAAATCTCATCCTTGATCACCACGCATGTGAACCACATCAAGTTCCAAACACCTTCCTGTTCCTTTGTATTCTTGCTATCTGTGATCACACCAGGGATCACTATGCTTGTTTCTCTCCCTCTTGGCTTTCTCCTTGCTGTGACCTATCGTGCAGACATGGTCAACTGACCCGGGTGCAGCCACTTGCACCAGCTCACGCGATGACCACCGCCCTCGCACACCATGGACGCGAGCTGAGCATCGTTTGCTTCGGGCCCCTCCTCCTCCCGTCGTCTTCGCGCGCGTGAACGTGTCTAACAGCTAGCCCACATCGTCGCCGTCCCCTTGGACTCCTCTGCCCCTCTGATAGGGCTTTAATAGCGCTTCTCTCCGCGTGTCCATGGGCGCGCTATAGCCGACCGTCGTCTTCTCCTCTATTGGTTGGTCTTTATTGTGATCGTGAGAGGATCACTGTGGTATCGTGGAGACCGAGTTGTGGATATTTGTGGTATTATGCGAGAGTCAAGGGTAAATATCAAGCTCCTTGTGGTCATTAATGATTACTACAGTATTGTAATACCAATCTTGATTGGATCCTGAGATGATCATGTGATGTCCATGATGGTAAGTTAACGCATGTGATGGTTACGAGGTAACCCGAGCAGAGTAAGTTGGTGCATGCTAATGTCATCATGTTGCATGCTAGTATCATCATGTTTATATGTTCATGCCATGCTTATACTGTTCTAGTTGTATCAAGTTGTACATGCCATGTTGATCTGATGGTATCATCTTCATCCATGTTTAACCTGTAATTGCCATGCTGATGTTTGTCTTGATTGCGCTTGGTTCTTGTGATCTTGCAAGTACATTCAATGTACTGACCTGGCGTGTCATGCCAGTTTGCAGGTCATGCCGAATTTGATTGCTTGTTTGCCGTGGATTCCTTGTTTGCGAGCTAGGATAAGCGTTCCAGCCAGAGTCCCTGCGGACTGGAGTTCACCACTGTCGTCGCTGTTCCACTGCGAGTAGTCATTCCACTGTGTCGTGTTGTTCTGCTGGTTGCATGGAGCAACCGTGGCACGCGTAGTTTTGTCATGCCGATGTAACCTCCTTGTACCCATATAGATTGTAATAAAGAGTTGATTTGTTCTATGCTAAGGAGTGCCGTGTTCCACAAGACTTCATCTTGATCTCTGGGCTGGAATACGGGGCGTTACAGTTTCTCTGAGCCGGGGTGCCACAAAACCTGACCTATGGGGACCACTGGTCAGTGACACAGCAAGTTAACAAGGTGTTTAGGGTTAGAACTAATCCTAATCTGGAGATAATCAGGGCGGTCCCACATGTCAGTGTTTGTACTAATTAACATTGTTAATTAAAGCTAATTAAACCCTAACCTAGGTTAGTTAGGGGCTGGCCCCATATGTTAGTTGCCCAGGTGAGGTCAAATCCCAGTCAACTAGGGTCAAACTCGCCGGAGTTGACCCGCGGCTCATCGCCGGTGAGGCCTAAGACGGCGGAGGGGCTCAAGACTTGCCCACAGTCGACCAAATTGACTGCGGTTTGGTCCTACGAGTAGTTGGGGTTCTTGCGCGTCCAGCGGAGCCATCAGATCACGTCGGTGTGGACCCAAACGACGACGGCGACGACGTAGGCGGCGGCGGAGCTCGAACGTTGATGTAAACGAAGCTATGGTGCACCAGTGGAGGAGATGGTGGGTGCAACATGCTCCTAGTGGTGCACTAAGCGCGCTGATGGGCTCTAACGTGGGTGGCAGCAGCAGTGGCCACGATGGTGCCACGGAAGGCGGCGGCGAGCTCGACCACGGCTGAGAGACAGAGCGACAGCGCGCGCGCGAGTGAGAGGACAGGGGGAGGAGAAAGAGGGGCTCATGATGGTTGAAGAAAGCGTCGAAGAAGGCTCAGGGAAGGCCAGAGCTGAGCGGGGCGGCGAGGCGGATCTCCGGTGGTCGAGGAGGGAAAAGGCGCCGGGGCGGCGCTTCGGGGCCTTTCCGGTCAAGTTACTCGATGAGGAGGTCGGGGACGAGGTGTAGGATCTCGGGGACAGCTCAGGGTGGCACGGGGAGCATGGTGGCCATGGTGACAACAAGCGGCGACGACGACAATGTTCGGCTATTCGTGGGAGAGAGAGAGCGAGAGGAGGAATGAGGATGGGGGGAGCAGTGAGAGGGGTTGGGGGGGGTTGCGTGGCGATGTCCAGGGTATCCAGGCGTCGAGGGAGAGGGGCAGGCAGGCAGGAGGTGGCGCGGCGCGTGCGTGCGCGCGGCCACCACACGCCCCTGGCCTCCTGGCGAGAGGTTGGGGGTGGGTGGCGCTGCCAGTCGGCTGGGCCGACCTATTGGGCCGCTAGGCTGCACACTGTGCCGCGCTGCACAGGTAAGTTTCCTCTCTCTCTCTCTCTACTTTTTCTAATTCTGTTTTCTATTTATTTTCCTCTGTTTTTATTTAGTTTAAAAACTAAACCATTTTTAAAACTCCTGAAAAAAATTGTGGGCACTATCGAAATTATTCCCAACAATCCTCAACTAGTTTCAGAATTATTAGAGCATTTAAAATATTTATAGGATTTAAATGCCCCAATTCAAATACAATATGAGTTAATTCAAAAATCTAGAAATGACCTAGAAATATGTTCATCATTTTTGGCAGAGGTTTTTACCTTTATCAAAAATGATGAACATTTCCAAAGGGCATTTTGGGTTCATTGAAAATATTTCATTTTGATCCAAGTTGGATTTCATTTGGTGCTAGGGTTTGAATATCCCCATTTCAAGATTAATTGAAATTGATAATGATGCATGTATGCAATGCCACTAATTACAAGCAGAATTCTAGGGCTGTGACAAAAAATTACAACGGGGGAGCAATAAACCAGGACGGAGGTAGTACGTCAATCACAGACGGTTCCCAAAATTGGAACCGTGTGCAATGACTTTCATTTTGTGTGCTGCGTCAATCACACACGGTTCGCTCTAGCAAACCGTCGCCCCCAAAATTCTTTGTGGGACAGAAAACCCTCACCACCCAATTCAAAAAAGAAAAAAGGAAACCCTCACCATCCCCACGTCACAAAAACCCTCACCCCGCCCGCCACCCCCTCGGCCCCTCCGGTACATTCCCCATTCACACCCGCACAACCTCCTCCGCGTCTATGCCATGGCACCACCTATCGCGGCAGTAAACACTTTGCTCGACGCCTGCCGTCGCTGCCAGGCTGCCGGCAAAGCCCACCGCATTTCACCACTTCTGCTTGCCGCCTATCGCCATCGACTTTCTCGATGTTGCTCGCGGTCGACCCAGCTCCACTCGGTTGGGAAATCTGCCGTACTGAGGGTTCTTTCTCATGGACGACAAGGTAACTAATTTAACAAGATATTATCTCATCTCTTATCCCAGTTCATCTGCCTCCTTTAATCACCCAGCGGAAATCACCATGAATTCATTTTTATTCGAGCTGATATGAGGGTTTTCTTTCATTCATATAATGTACAATGCGCCGACACTTCAGGACTTTGCGACCTCCGCCAGAGATTCCATCTCACCGTACCCGATAACTTGAGGACACACGCGGTATGTTCAATCTTACCCTAAATCGGTTGGCATGGCCTACTTTCCTGAACATATTCTAAATATTGCTACATTTGGATAAAAGGTGCCACATGCACCATATACGTCAAAGGGGATTTCCCCCCTCTTCTTTCTATATTAGGCAAATTAATGATGTATTATTCTTTCGATTACTCTCATATTTCCATGACATCATGTTTACCCTATTTGTTTAATTATAGATTTTTGTCTTTCGATTTCAACTGCTGTATAGTTCTTTCAATTTGGGCCCATATTTGCATGTTACCATATTTTTTAGCAATCCTACCGTTTTCTGCAGAACATCCCCTACTATGCAACAGATTATGCAGTGCACAATTTTTCCCTTTACATAAATGAAGGCTCCATGGATGTCATACTGCACACAAACCATGGATTTACAATCGTTGCTATTGTAAGACTTGATGAAGGTGGTGACTCCTATTTTGGCACTAGCTTTTGGAAAGAAATTGCAAAGTTTTATGTACTGAAATCAGGCACTAAAATTGCACTGCACATAAAATGGCCTGGTCATGAGATATATGCTAGATTCCCTGACAAAATCATCCCTCCGCACTTTGTTCGAAGTAAGTTTTCTTTTCAACTATCTGCATGTTTACTTACCCAGCAATATCAAATGAATTGTGTAGTATTTAAGCAACCAATTGTTATACCCTTTTCTTACTATCTTCCCACCTAATAACTTCTAGTTACCAATACACTTTTCTATTGCCCTGTTTTAACTAAATATTCCCTGTACTCCCATTTCTATCAGAAAGCACCGCTGACAAGGAGACTCCGAAGGTGGAGAACGGGGCTGCCAACAAGCAGAGGCGGGGCAAGCTAGAACCGCAAGCGACTCTAGCAGGCCTAGACTTCATCAGTAGCCTCCCCGATGATAAGTTGAGAGTCATCATCTCCCTCCTCCCGATCAAATATGGGGCGTGGACAACCCTCCTTTCCCGGCGGTGGCGCCCCCTATGGAACTCCAGCCCTCTCAACCTCATCGACACCCACGAGCTCTTCCATGGCTATCGCAAAAGCCTGGATGCATTTTCCAAGATCCTCGGCGGTCACCTTGGACCAACCAAAGGCCTTTGAATGGGCAAGTTCCGTTCCAATGGCAAGGACCGAGCCAAGCTTGACAACTGGTTCTGATCCCCCACCCTAGATCAGCTCGAGGAGCTCACTTTCGATGATGGGCATCTGTGGTTGCTGCCAACGTCCGCACTCCGCCTCACGCCCATGCTGCACGTCGCCAAGTTCAGGAACTGCAATTTCCCGCCCCTTAATGATGCGCCCTCTCTTATTCTACCACGACTGAAGCACCTCGAGCTCGTCGTCGTCTGCCTCTCAAAGGGTGACATGGAGCGCTTTCTCCGCGCCTGTACTACACTCGAGTACCTCCGTCTTCAGGCAATCAATGGGTTGAGTACCTTCCACATCACCTCCATGACTCTCCGGACTATTTATGTGTGTTGCTGGTGTGGCAGGAAGACATCACAATATGTGTACCACAGTATGGTCATTGAGGACACACCTGCACTTGAGATATTACTTGTAGTTGATCAAGAAGGTCCAACAAGAATGAATGTCATTTCTGCGCCGAAATTGACAGTGGTGGGCTACTCGTCTGACAAATACTCCGAACTTGTTATTGGATCCACACACGTTCAGGTACAACAGCCGCCTTCTACCTCTCCTTCTACAAATTAACATTATTTTTCTAGAATGTAATCAACTGCCAATCATGTCAGATCGAAGATGGCATGTTAGTGCATTTACAAATCCTGCAAACCAAATAGGCCTGTCGTAATGTTCAAAACTGCATGTAGGCACTAACACGTTCTCTTCTTTTGCAGATAAGATTAGGCCCAGTGGTGCATAATGTGATACAATATAAAAATCATGTCGAATGCCTAGATCTGCATCTCTGAGAAATTACTTTGAAGAACTACCGAGGGACATTACCAGAGATTATATTCGCCAGGTTCTTTGTTCTCAGAGCAAGGGTGCTGAAGGAAATGAGGTTTGCCCTACATTTATTTCACAAAAATGATCGGTTTGTTGATTAGCACCGGCGCCTGCGGTAGAATGGAGTAGGCTCCAAAAATGTTGAATTTCATTTTGGAACTTCATATGAAAGAGTAATCGGAAGTCATTGTGTCAAGCCCATACATGACTTCTCAGTGGATGACCCCTTTGCAGAAATTGTGAGCTTTCGAAACCAGACTTAGAAGCGGTTGATATTAGTTTGAACCTCTCTGATATCCATGTTCAGCAGATTAGCGTGAGCGTTTGCAGCCGATGAGCTGAATTCCATTTCTAATATCAGTTTGAACATTGTAATATTCGAATTTGAGCCATATAACTCTGGAATTTGAACCTTGTAACATTTCGAGGTTTTGTGGTACAATCGTTGAAATGGCATCGTATGAGACTCGTATATTGCTAGCACTATTTTGACCTTAATATGCAATGGTCTTAGATTTTATTAACCATTATCGAATCAGTTTACCTTGTCAATCTCACAGCACACAATCTGTATAGCTAACTCTACTGCGATCTTCGACATTATTGCACACAGTTGGTTTCTTCCACCGTGTGCACTGTAGAGCGCATAATTAATTATTGCACTCGAGTGTCCATCACACCCTTTGTGTAACTTTGACCTCATCACCCAAGGGTAAACCTATGAAAAAGTCATTCCACACACTTTGTTTTTACAAAGCTTTTGGCCAATAAACGCCCATGATTTATCCCTCTTCTACCCGACACGTGGCCAAACTAGCCGGGCGGGAAGCTTGCGCGGTAAACAGTGCGGTAGCGTGGGAACATGCTCACCGATGATACATTTGGCGCCTCTTCGAGCCCACACGTGCAGTGCGTTGTTGTGAAGCGTGCACTGGAATCCTCCGCTATGAACACCATGATAAGACGTGACGATTATAGGCCGACCAGCCCCCATTTATTACAGCGGCCATTTAACCTACTCTTGTGTCTCTTCAACCTTTTGATCACGCCCACCATTGCAAGAAGCACACCCGCCACGAGAAATTCTTAGAGGGTATCCTGTGCGGCTCCAATGGCGCTCCGAGCGGCTGCCGATGAAGAGCAGCAATTCACCATGCGTGCCGTGGTGGACACTCATAGAAGGTTCATGGACCTCTCGGTGGTGTACACCAACGACCCGGTATGGGTGGAGCACTCCATCCACATCATGGAGCTGTTTCTTGCCACGGAGAAGTACAAGGTGGTCGGGTTCGACCTCAAGTACACCCACGCTCATGCTGGGTCTCGTCCCAAGGTCGCCATCGCCAGTTGTGCATGCGCCACCACGTCCTTGTCTACTACTACTACCTGGCCACAAGGCCTTGCAAGCATTTCTCTAGGTTTGTCAACAGCCCCCACTACATGTTCGCTACGGTGGACATCACCAATGATGTAAAGACGCTTGAGAATTCGGGCATCGCCTGCCAGAATCTTGTCGACATCCAGGGCCAATACAAGATCTGGGGCAGCAAGGAGCATGAGAAGGACTCACTGGTTCACCTCGCCGAGGCCATCATCGATCCCTACTACAGAGACATGAAGGATCTGTGCAACAAGGACAAGCGTGCCTGGCACTCGGCCTGGATGGAGAAACTCGACAAAGCTCACGCCGTGTACACAGCCCAGGAGGCGTGCACGAGCTACTACATGTATAGGTGGATCGTTGACATGAGGAAGTGCCTGCTTCCCCAAAACAGCCAGGGATCCAGCTGGAAGCAGAGCAATGGCAAGCGTTGTTGAAACAATAAATAGATGATTAGATCTTCATTTCTCCTACTTTAGTATGCATGTAATTACTTTCTTTGGTGTGTGGAAATGTTATGTGTGTAGTCACTTGTGTAATTGTATGCTTAATTTGGTTATGCAATGCTGTCTTTTTAAGTATATATGTTGATGCTCTGTAGACAGAGCTTAGACTTTGTGGGACAAAGAAAATCACATCACACACGGACTAAACAATGGAACCCGTTGGTGATGTTTTCATCACTCACTCACAATTGTATACCAGCAATCGTTTGCTCACAACACACATGGCTTGTTAGCAGTAATCATCTGTGTTGTTATCGGCCTTTTAGCTAGGCATTGATAATTTTAATGATGCTCTCAAAGGACAAGAATTGAAGCACAAAGAGAGCATCATATAGCACATGAAAATCACATTTAAGTCTAACATACTTCCTATGCACATGCATTTTATAGGCAAACAAATTATCAGGACAAGCAATATCTAGTATATGCAAGGAGGAAAAAAGAAACGAAAGCAATCTCAACATGAGAAGAGGTAATTTAGTAACATGAAGATTTCTACAACCATATTTTCCTCTCTCATAATAATTGTATGTGGGATCATATTGAAATTCAACAATATAACTATCACATAAAATATTCTCTTCATGATCCACATGCGTGCAAAGTTGACACCCTTCCAAAATAGTGGGATTAACATCAACTAAAGTCATGACCTCTTCAAACCCACTTTTATCAAAAAAAGTCATAAGATTGAACACTCTCCAAATATGTGGGTTTATTTTTAGCTAAAGTTGACACTCTTCCAAATCCGTTTTCAATATTATCGCAAACATATTCATCATGAGGCTTAACTAAAGTTTCAAGATCATAAGAAGCATTATCATCCCAATCATGATCATTGCAATAAGTAGTGGGCATAGCAAAATTAGCATCCCCAAGCCTGGGGTTTTGCATATTCTTAGCATAATTGACATTAATAGAATTTATAATAACATCATTGCAATCATGTTTTTCATTCAAGGAGCTATCATGAATCACTTTATAAATTTCTTCTTTTAGCACTTCATCAGAATTTTCAGATTCATGAGTTTCAAGCAAAACTTCATAAAGATAATCTAGTGCACTCAAGTCACTAGCAATTGGTTCATAATAGTTGGATCTTTTCAAAAGATTAGCAAGTGGATGAGGATCCATAAGTTTTTTGTTTTCTAATTTTCAATAAACATACAATTATGCCAAGTGAACAAGCAAACAAACGAAGTAAGACATAAAGGCAAACAGAAAGAAGGCAAATAAAAAGGCAAATATTTTTGTGTTTTTCTGATAATGTTTTAGAAGTGGGGGAGATGAAAATGAGAGGCAAATGACAAATAATGTAAATGCAAGAGATGAGAGTTTATGATGGGTACTTGGTAGGGCTTGATGTAGATCCTCCCCGGCAACGACGCCAGAAATTCTTCCTGCTACTTCTTGAGCTTGCATGTGTTTTTCCCTTGAAGAGGAAAGGGTGATGCAACAAAGTAGAGATAAGTATTTCCCTCAATTAAGAACCAAGGTATCAATCCAGTAGGAGGAACACATAAGTCACCAATGATTGCACCTACACAAACAAAAAAAATACTTGCACCCAACGCGATAAATGGGTTGTCAATCCCTTCATGGTTACTTGCAAGGATAAGATCTAACAGAGATAGGTATCAAAGATAAATAAGAGTGCAAAATAAAGTAAAGATAAATTAATTGCATAAATATATTTTTGGGTTTTTTATTTTGTAGGTCTGAAAATAATATGATAAAAATAGACCCGGGGGCCATAGTTTTCACTAGAGGCTTCTCTCTTGAAAGAACGCAAACGGTGGGTAAACAATTACTGTTGAGCAATTGATAGAAAAGCGCAGAGTTATGACTATATATATAAGGCAATGATCATGAATATAGGCATCACACCCGTGACAAGTAGACCAACTCCTGCCCGCATCTACTACTATTACTCCACACATCGACCGCTATCCAACATGCATCTAGTGTATTAAGTTAACAAGAACGGAGTAACGCCTTAAGCAAGATGACATGATGTAGAGGGATAGATCCAATTAGTATGAATAAACCCCATCGTTTTTACCCTTAATGGCAACAATACAAATATGTGTAATTTCCCCTTCTGCCATTCGGAATAAGCACTGCAAGATTGAACCCATTAGAAAGCACCTATCCCATGGCAAGAAAAATCAATCTAGTTGGCCAAACCAAATCAATAGATCGGAGAGAAATACAAAGCCATCTTAATCATGCATAAAAGAGTTCTGAGAAGACTCAAGTAATATTCATAGATAATCTGATCATAAATCCACAATTCATCGGATCTCAACAAACGCACCGCAAAAGAAGATTACATCGAATAGATCTCCAAGAACATCGAGGAGAACATTGTATTGAATATCAAAGAGAGAGAATAAGCCATCCAGCTTCTGGCTATGGAACCGTAGGTCTGTGGTAAACAACTCACACATCATCGGAAGGGCACCTAGGTTGATGTAGAAACCCTCCATGATCGAATCCCCCTCCGGCAGAGTACCAGAAAAGGCCCCAAGATGGGATCTCACAAGGACAGAAGCTTGCGGCGGCGGAAACGTATTTTTTGGTGTGCCCTCTAGTATACATGGAATATTTGGGTATTTATAGAGCAAAGATTAGGGTTAGAGGAGCGTGCCCTCCGAGCTTGTCGCCAACCGGTGGCCCCTCTAACCTCCTCCCAAAGGTTCCTGGGTGTCTTCTGGTCCAAGAAAAATCGTCAAAAAGTTTCGTTTCGGTTGGAGTCCGTTTGGTATTGATTTTCTGTAAAAGATAAAAAGAAGGACAAAAACAGTAGCTGGCACTAGGCACCTGGTTGATAGGTTAGTCCCAAAAAATGATATAAAATAGCATAATAATGCATATAAAACATCCAAGATGGATAATATAATATCATGAAACAATAAATTTTTTATAGATACGTTGGAGACGTATCATGCAGTCATAGGCACGAGAGGAGTGATATGATATGGCGTCGTCCACGACAGCCATGATGCCCGTACCACCGTGCTCCCCCGCGTGCTGATCTGGAGAAAATCGCCACTCCTAGGTGAATTGTCTTAGAGCGACGAGTTGTTGAACCACGTGCTAGCTTGGAGCTTCCGCCTTCGCGAGATGGCCTGTAGTGGCCTGGAGCGTCAAGGGAGGTGGAGTAGAGAGATGCCTAGCTCGTATCCGGTTGGCTCGATGGGTCACCCAGACGTCTTTTAAGTCGGAGAAATCCTCTTCCTGCTCGTTGGATGGCATGGAGATTGTGGAGAAAATGGTGCAAGGATGAGATGGGAGCGGAGGTGTGGTGCAATTTTTCCCTGCATCTGCAATCATTTAAATTGCAAGCGGGCGCCTGGAGGCAACCAACGTTGTGCTTAATGAAGGGCGGCTCGTGAACAGATGAGTGACCGAAGTAGGTTTCTCGGCACACACACATATTTAATGGAGGAAGGCAGGCATTTTGTGGCCGTTTGAATGCGACGAGGAGGCGTGTTCAGCAGGGCGTGCAACGGGTGACGCTCTCTCGGCCAGCCCACCGCTTTAATGCTGGCAGTGAGAGGCCGCGTCCATTTTGCGCTAGCATCTATGCGGATAGGCTGCTCTAGAGCAACATGAATGCGGGCTGCTAGCATCGGGCAGGACTGCACACGGGAACGGGTTGGGGGTTGATGGTGGGCCAGGGCAGTTAGGAGCGGACATGGAAGCGATATAGACACCCACAACGCCCCCTAGTTTGTCTCTGGTTGTAGGATCAAAAGTATGTCTAGAGGGGGGGGTGATTAGACTACTTGACCAAATAAAAATCTAACCTCTTCCCAATTTTAGTTGTGGGGCAGATTTTAGCAATTAACACAAGTCAAGCAATCAACCTGCAGTTCTAAGAGTGTAGCAGCGGAAAGTAGAACATTGCATATGAAGGTAAAGGGAAGGGACTGGAGAGTGCAAATGCAATGAAGACATGGAGATTTTTGGTGTGGTTCCTATAGGTGGTGTTATCGTACGTCCACGTTGATGGAGACTTCAACCCACGAAGGGTAATGGTTGCGCGAGTCCACAGACGGCTCCATCCATGAAGGGTCATGAAGAAGCAACCTTGTCTATCCCACCATGGCCATCACCCATGAATGACTTGCCTCACTTGGGTAGATCTTCATGAAGTAGGCGATCTCCTTGCCCTTACAAACTTCTTGGTTCAACTCCACAACTTGACGGAGGCTCCCAAGCGACACCTAACCAATCTAGGAGACACCACTCTCCAAAAGCTAATAGATGTTGTGTTGATGATGAACTCCTTGCTCTTGTGCTTCAAATGATAGTCTCCCCAACACTCAACTCTCTCTCACAGATTTGGATATGGTGGAAAGATGATTTGAGTGGAAAGCAACTCGGGGATTTGGATGTGGAACCGATGTGCTAGGGCTTAGGGAAAACATCAACTCGGTGGCACCTATTGCATCAACTCGGTGAGACCGAAGTGAAGCAATAAGGCAACAGAGAGAAGGTCAAGCCGACTCGGTGATACCGATTGTATAACTCAGTGAGACCGAAATAAATGGAACAAGTCACAGAGTGTTGGCAAGGCCATCTCAGTGAGACCGAGACCAGTATCGGTGAGACCAAATTGGTAGGGTTTCTGGCAGTGGCTATCACTGCTAGAAAAAGGGCCTATAGTCCCGGTTCGTAAGGGCCTTTAGTCCCGGTTCAGGAACCGGGACTAAAGTGTCGGTACTAATACCTCCCCCCTTTAGTCCCGGTTCAATCCAGAACCGGGACTAAAGGCCCTCCACGTGGGCAGTGCGCAGAGCCCAGCCAGGAGACCCTTTGGTCCCGGTTGGTGGCACCAACCGGGACCAATAGGCATCCACGCGTCAGCACTTCTGTGGCTGGGGTTTTTGGTTTTTTTTGAAAGGGGGGGGGGTTTGGGGGTTTTGGGGGGTTAATTTAGGTGTTTCATATATTGTGTTAGCTAGTTATAATTAATAGAGAGAAGTGTCCTCTGTTATGTCCGTGCTTGGTCGACGCTACGTACTATACATACGTATATAGAGAGGACTAGACACGCTAGCTAGCTAGTAATTAAGCAAACGAAGGAAACAGAAAGATCGTCATGAACATATATGCATATATACAGAGAGAAGTGATATCGACCACCTCTCCTTCTCCGAGAGATTGGTCGAACAACAAGTTCTCGTATATCTATCTGACACTACCGGCTACATATATACAATAATTATCTCTTACAAATATAATCATACGGACTCAGGGTCCACATAGAATTCTCCGTCTTCAGGGATCACGTGGTCAAGAAAGAATGCCGCCAATTCCTCTTGAATTCCTCGCATGCGAGCTGTTGCTAGGAGTTCATCCCGCTTCCGAAACATCTAATTTAAAGAAGGGGGTCAATACATATATATATATATATATATGAATGAAACTCAACACAAATGATGGTAATAAAATAAAATTGTGAATGTTGTTATTTACGTACTTCATATTGTTCGTCAGTGTAGCCCCGCTCACAGGTCGTGTGGCGGATGGACTCGCAAACATAGTATCCACAGAAATCATTCCCTTGTTCCTGCCACAACCACTTTACAAGAAATAGAGGTTAATCAAACTGATAAGCAAGAATGCCAAATGGTATTGATGAAACTAGCGCTTGAATGATTAGTAGATGCGCTTAAAATGCTACTATAGCTAGTACTTACTTTTGGGTGTCTAAATTGCAGCTCCTTCGGCAGTCCCGGAGCTTTTCTGGTGAATTTTCTCCAAACCCTGCCGGACAAAGAAAACAATTACTTGATATATCAGGAAATGAACAAAGTTGCTGATATGGTGGATAATGATCGATTTAACTTACTTCTCGAGTATTTGAGTCATGTCGGCATAGTCCTTGGGATCTTTTCGTCTTGAGTCTAAGACGGTTACTAGTCCCTGCTCAAGCTTAATATGTAGGAGAATATAGTGGAAACTGCACACGCATGCATAACTCATCAATTACATTACTATAACCTTGACTAATATATAAGGGAAACCGAATACGCACAAGACAGTAACACTCACTTGAAGTTGTAAGGAAAGAGTATTATATCTTTGTTTTGATTTATTATCAACGATTCTAGCATGCTGGCCTCGGTTTCTGCGGCATGAAATTTAACCTGAGTTGCATCTATGAGATATGTGTTAATGAACCCAATATCACCGACTTGTCTTTTCTTCAATTCGACGATCTTCAATCTGCATAATATAGTGAGGATGATTATAAATACATGCAATGAAAGAGCTGAGCTATATGGAGAGACTTAATGACAGAAGTAGTAGTACTTACAGACAGTAGCAGGTGACCGTTGCTTTATCGAGGGCCAATTGATTGAAAAACTGATAGAACTCCTCAAATGGAACAGGCAACAGATCAATTCCAACGAGGTCATGCTCCTTTTTAACTTTCAAATACAAAGTACTCCTCCCCCCAGAGTCTCTGCAGATTTTCAAGTACCAATCATGCAATCTTCGCATCATCGTTGATAGAGATCTTTCATCTTTGATGAGAGGCTTCCCGTACTTGTATCTTTGTATCTGCATCTCCATGGGTTCATAATGTACTTCGTCGGGCAGGTAATCTGCAAGATTGCTATAACCGGGCACCATCCTTGGATCATTAGCGACGTTGTGGCTAGGCACCTTGAGCGGGGGGCACGATTGCTTCGCTTGTTCGCCGAGCTGGGCAATTTGTTTCCCAGCTCATCGTTCTTTCAGCCTTTGATCACTGACAGTACTTCCCGACCGCTCCGCTTCGGCAAATTCCTTTCCAATAATGCGGTCATAGTTTCCTTTCGGCGAATCAGACTTCGGTGGTTTTGTCAGGGCAGCCAGAGTGCGCTTCACTTTCACCCGATCTACCTTCTCCTCCGGAGGTAGATGTTTCTTTGCTTTCACCCCTTCAAAGAATTTCTTCACTTCTTCTCGCGCGATCTCGGCGTTCTCCTCCTGGGTCCTCTCGTATGGTAACTTCTCTGGAGTCTTCAGAGAAGGACCGAATCTGTATGTCCTCCCGCCTCTGGTTATACTGCTAGACGCCGACCGAGCAGACGTAGCGGTTGTCTTCTTTACTTGCTTAAGAGGTGGAGGAGAAGGACTACGACGCACCGGAGCAGCTGGAGTGGCGGCAGGTCTCTTCCGCCCTTGCTGACGAGGCGGAGAAGGAGGAGGCTGGCTGCTCGGGCGCGTCGGCGCAGGCGGAGAAGGAGGCGGAGTGCCGCCGCGCGCCAGAGAAGGAGCCGGCCGAGGGCCCTGATCGTCACTCACCGAAGGAGGAGGCGGTGGAGGCGGAGTGCCCTGACTCGCCGAAGGAGGAGGAGGAGGCAGTGGCGTCTAGTTCGGAAGGTTGATGAGCTCCTTCCGCCATAAGCATGGAGTCTTCAGAGTAGACCCCAGCCGAGTCTCCCCTTCACCGGTAGGGTGGTCAAGCTGGAGGTCCTCAAATCCCTCCGTTATCTCATCCACCATCACCCTAGCATATCCTTCTGGAATCGGCCGGCAGTGAAAAGTTGCGCCGGGTTCAGTAGGAAAAACAGAGCCAACAGCCGCCTTGACCTTCAAATTCATCCATTGCGTCATAAGGTGGCAATTTTGAGACTCCTTTATAGCATCCACGGGATAGCTAGCAGGAGCCGTCAAGGCATGCTCCGGCTGAAGCAGCTCGGTGGAAGCCACGCTGCTTCTGCGCTGAGATGGCGGGGTAGCTTCGGGGGAGGCTTCGGCAGTACGTTTGCTGCGATTTGCTTCTCGTTCCTCTATCGCGTCCACCCTTGCTTTCAGCGCCTGCATTTGGGTCTGCTGCACTTTTTTCCTCCTCTCATGGGATTTGTAACCGCCTGCGTCCGGAAACCCAACCTTCCACGGAACGGAGCCTGGCGTGCCTCGTGTCCGTCCAGGGTGCTCAAGATTCCCGAGGGCCATTGTGAGCTCGTCGTTCTCTCTGTCTGGAAAGAACGTCCCTTCATGCGCTGCTTCGATATACTGCTTAAGCTTACTGACTGGTATGTCCATTTGATCATTCGTCCAAATGCACTTCCCTGTTTCAGGGTCCAGGGTTCCGCCAGCCCCGAAGAACCATGTCCGCCAATGGTTTGGCTAGTTATTTGTCTCTGGTTCGATCCCTTTATGAACCAGATCATTCTCACTCTTGGACCACTTAGGCCAGGCTACGAGGTAGCCACCTGACCCCGTGCGATGGTGAAGCTTCTTCTTCGCAGCATTTTGCTTGTTTGTCGCCGACATCTTCTTACTCTTTTCTGATGTCTTGTGGGCCACAAATGCGGGCCAGTGATGTCTGATCTTCTCATATCTGCCCTTGAATTCTGGTGTCTCATTATTTTCGACAAACTTATTCAGCTCTTTCTTCCACCTCCTGAATAGTTCTGCTATCCTCTTCAGAGCAAAAGACTTGATTAATTTCTCTTTAACTGGGTTCTCTGGATTATCCTCACGCGGTAGGGTGAAATTTGACTTCAGCTCAGTCCAAAGATCATTTTTCTGCATATCATTGACATAAGACACCTCAAGGTCTTCTGTAGCTGGCTTAAACCATTGCTGGATGCTTATCGGGATCTTGTCCCTAACCAGAACCCCGCACTGAGCAACAAATGCGCTCTTTGTCCGGAGGGGTTCAATAGGTTGGCCGTCGGGCGCGATTGCTATGATCTCAAACCTTTCATCCGAGCTCAACTTTTTCTTCGGGCCTCGTCTCTTTACCGAAGTTGTGCTCGATTTGGAGGGCTAGAAAAAAGAACAAAGACTTAATTAATATGTGCACATACCAAAACAATGAATGCATCAATCAGCTAGTCAGCATAGGCTTAACTAATATATATACCTGGCCGGACTCGGTTCGGTCACCAGAGCCGTCATCACGGTCTCCTTCTTGCACCGGCATTGGGTCACCGGAGCCGTCCTCATGTTCTTCTTCTTGCACCGGCATTAGGTCACCGTAGCCAGCTTGTTCACCCTCTCCTTCCAGACCATCGGTTTCGTTGAGAAACAACGAGATGGCATCACTTCCTTCTGCGATTATGTCCCTCAACAACGCTTCTTTTGTTGCTTCGTCTAGGGCAGTGTCCATAGTTTCTACAAATATTTACAACATGGCAATTATTATTCAAACATGACAGATGGATATATTAGTGCCAAACGTAGAACTAGCTACCTAATCATAGTAAGTTATCGGGAGGGGGTATATATCGACAACGACGACACTACATCATGTTCGAGAGGATCGCCGAGGGGTCGGGAGGTTGCCTAGTGTCAAAGGATTCAACAAAACCATGTCTTCATCATTAGGCGAAAGTAACATGTGCATGATGGTACGAAGCTCTTCAAAGTTGTTCTGGAACAGAGTCCCAGATAGGATAATTCGCTTTTTGGTACAAAGTTCAGCAAGAGCCTTCCGAATATCGCTATTTGGAAGGCCTTTGCTGAATTGGTACCAAAAGGCGGATTATTCTATCCGGGACTCCATTCCAAAACAACTTTGCAGAACTTCGTACCAAAATGCCCTGGTTACTTCTGGCTAATGATGAAGGCATGGATTTCTTCAATACGTTGACACTAGGAAACCTCTCTCTACTTCCGGCTAATAAGAAGAAGAAGAAGAAGAAGAAGAAGAAAAGAAGAAAAAAAAGAGGAGAAGAAGAAAGGAATAGTGGAGAAGAAGAGAAAATAGAATATATATTCTATTTTCTCTTCTTCTCCACTATTCCGTTCTTCTTCTCCTCTTCTTTTTCTTCTTTTTTCTTCTTCTTATTTATTTCTCCTCTTCTTTTCGGTAGAGGAAACCCTAAATAGCTAGCAAGTATCGTGGGTGTGAGATACATGTGGCCTTCGGTGTCGGACACTACATCCACGTCCCACAAGTGACGTGGGCGTCGAAGCCCGCGCCACTTGTGGGATGTGGGTGTAGTGTCCGACACCGACGGTACATGTATCTCACACCGACGATACTTTCTATTTAGGGTTTCTCCTCTACCGCTCCTCGACCTCTCGACGACCCTCGTTCCCGATAAAATAAAGAGGAAGAAGAAGAAGAAAAAAGAAGAGAAGAAAGAATAGAGGAGAAGACTTCCTCTTCTTCCTCTCCTCTTC
Organism: Triticum urartu; assembly: GCF_003073215.2. Taxonomy (NCBI): domain Eukaryota; kingdom Viridiplantae; phylum Streptophyta; class Magnoliopsida; order Poales; family Poaceae; genus Triticum; species Triticum urartu. Next base: position 75,240,156 of record NC_053025.1, read on the forward strand.
TTCTCCCTCTTCTTCCCCTTCTTATTATCACCAAAAAAATCTATGAACAGAAAAAATACTATTTTTTCTAAAAATCTATCTTCTTATTTATTTCTCCTCTTCTTCCTCTCCTCTTCTTCTCCTTTCTTCCTCTTCTTATTTTCCTTTTTATATGAACATATCATCATATATATGAACATACATTTTCTTTGCATATGCATATGAACATACATACATACATTTTTCTTTCATATGAACATACATACATACATTTTCTTTGCATATGACCATACATACATTTTTCTTTGCATATGACCATTCATACATTTTCTTTGCATATGCTTTGCATATAAACATACATACATATGAACATACATACATACATATAAACATAACATACATACACAAAAAATTCTAAAAATCTGCCTAAAAAATCTAAAAATCTAAAAATCTGCCTAAAAAAATTATATGAAAAAAAGCATACATCATCCATCCATCCATATAATGAACATATACATCATCCATCCATCCATATAATCAACATACGCATATGAAAAAAAAATTATATGAAAAAAAATTATATGAAGAGGATCGAGGGGACAGGGAGGAAAGGGGGCCGCCGGAGCCGGACCGAACGGGGAGGAGGGGCGGCGTCGAGGCAGGGGCGGCAGTGGGGGCAGGCGCCGGCGACGACGACAATGGTGGGGGCAGCCCGGGGCACAGGGGCGCGGCCGTGCGTGCTCGGGGACGGGGCAGGGGCACGGGGCGGCGGCCGGCGTGGGCTCGGGCGCGGGGCAGCGGCACGGGGAGACGGGGATGGCGGCCGGTGGCGGCGATGACGACGAGGAGCGCGCGAGCGATTTGGGCAGCCTGGCGGCGGGGGCAACTGGCTAGGGAGGCGAGGGAGATGTGAAATTTTCACAAGTCCTCGTTATATAGCAAGGGCATTGGTCCCGGTTCGTGGCACCAACCGGGACCAATGCCACCCTTTAGTCCCGGTTGGTGCCACGAACCGGGACCAAAGGCCAATTTTCAGCAGCCCAAAGGGCGGGAAGCGAAGCCCATTGGTCCCGGTTGGTGGCACCAACCGGGACTAAAGGGGGGCATTGGTCACGGTTGGTGCCACGAACCGTGACCAATGTCACCTTTAGTCCCGGTTGGTGCCACCAACCGGGACCAATGGCCTTTGCTGCCCCGAGCCCAAAAGTTTAGTCCCACATCGCTAGCTGAAGGGCGCCGGCACTGGTTTATAAGCGCTGGTGTTCCTACCGATTCGAGCTCCTCTCTAATGCAGGCTTTCGGGCCTAAACTTGCTACTGCCTGTGGGCCTATTGGGCCTTCTGCGGGCCTGAATCCTGGCCCATGTAGGGTTTCTAGTCGTATTCAGGCCGTGGAGGCCCAGTAGTAGGCATTTTTTTTGGTTTTTTCTTTTTTCTTTCTATATTTTTTTGGTTTTTTATTTTTTTATTTCTACTTAAAACTAAATACTTACAGTTTTTTAGTGATTTCTTTTTGCTTTTAGGTCACAAAAATTATAAACTTTCTGTTAGTGCCATTAGTTTTAAATTTTAAATAGTTTAAATTTGAATTTTTAAAAATTTGTGTGAATCACTAGTTTATGAATAACTTTACTATAAAAATAGAATTTTTTTCTATTTAGTTTTTATTTCTACTTACAACTAAATACTTACAGTTTTTTAGTGATTTCTTTTTGCTTTTAGGTCACAAAAATTATAAACTTTCTATTAGTGCCATTAGTTTTAAATTTTAAATAGTTTAAATTTGAATTTTTAAAAATTTGTGTGAATCACTAGTTTATGAATAACTTTACTATAAAGAAAGAATTTTTTTCTTCTTTGCTATTTATTTTTTATTTATACTTACAATTAAATACTTATAGTTTGATTTTAGGTCACACAAATTATATTCTTTTTGCTATTGAAGAATAGTATAGTTTTATTTTAGTTGATCATAACATAATATTTTAATTGATTGTTTTTATTTTCATAAAAGTTTTGTAGTTCATTCTGTTTGCTATTAATTCATTCTTTGAGCTAAATGACTCTGAAATTGGAAAGCATTTCAAAATGAACTCTGAAAAGGTTGAAAGTTGGCATGGTCTCATCATTTCACCCACATAGCATGTTCCAAAAAGTAGAGAGGGTTACGACAAAAACTTGATGCACTTCGTGTACAAAATGGACAATCACTTTCGAAGTATCAAAGTTTCGAACCATAAGACATGAAAGCATTTCAAATGAACTCTAAAAAAGTTGAAAGTTGGGATGGTATCATAATTTCACCCACATAGCATTTGCTTATTGCGGGAGAAAGTCTTCACTTTTTCTTCGCTTGTGTCATTTGCTTATTGCGCTGTAACCATGGATAATCTTCATTGTTTATCAGGATGCTTGGGTCAGCCTTGACATTGAAGGGAGGAATTTCATGAAACTTTTCATAATCTTCAGACATGTCTGTCTTGCCGTCCACTCCCAGGATGTCCCTTTTTCCTGAAAGAACTATGTGGTGCTTTGGCTCATCGTATGATGTATTCGCTTCCTTATCTTTTCTTTTTCTCGGTTTGGTAGACATGTCCTACACATAGATAACCTGTGCCACATCATTGGCTAGGACGAACGGTTCGTCAGTGTACCCAAGATTTTTCAGATCCACTGTTGTCATTCCGTACTGTGGGTCTACCTGTACCCCGCCGCCTAACAGATTGACCCATTTGCACTTAAACAAAGGGACCTTAAAATCAGGTCCGTAGTCAAGTTCCCATATGTCCACTATGTAACCATAATATGTGTCCTTTCCGCTCTCGGTTGCTGCATCAAAGCGGACACCGCTGTTTTGGTTGGTGCTCTTTTGATCTTGGGCGATCGTGTAAAATGTATTCCCATTTATCTCGTATCCTTTGTAAGTCAATACAGTCAAAGATGGTCCCCTGGACAACAAGTACAACTCATCACAAACAGTGTTGTCACCTCTGAGACGTGTTTCCAACCAACTGCTGAAAGTCCTGATGTGTTCACATGTAATCCAGTCGTCGCACTGCTCCGGGTGTTTGGAGCGCAGACTGTTCTTGTGTTCATCGACATACGGGGTCACCAAGGTAGAGTTCTGTAGAACTGTGTAGTGTGCTTGAGACCAAGAATATCCGTCCCTGCATATTATTGAGTCTCTTCCCAGAGTGCCTTTTCCAGTCAGTCTCCCCTCATACTGCGATTTAGGGAGACCTATCTTGTTAAGGCCAGGAATGAAGTCAACACAAAACCCGATAACATCCTCTGTTTGATGGCCCATGGAGATGCTTCCTTCTGGCCTAGCGCGGTTACGGACATATTTCTTTAGGACTCCCATGAACCTCTCAAAAGGGAACATATTGTGTAGAAATACAGGGCCCAGGATGACAATCTCGTCGACTAGATGAACTAGGACGTGCGTCATGATATTGAAGAAGGATGGTGGGAACACCAGCTCGAAACTGACAAGACATTGCGCCACATCACTCCTTAGCCTTGGTACGATTTCTGGATCGATCACCTTCTGAGAGATTCCATTGAGGAATGCACATAGCTTCACAATGGCTAATCGAACGTTTTCCGGTAGAAGCCCCCTCAATGCAACCGGAAGCAGTTGTGTCATAATCACGTGGCAGTCATGAGACTTTAGGTTCTGAAACTTTTTCTCTGGCATAATTATTATTACCTTTATATTCGACGAGAAGCCAGTCGTGACCTTCATACTGAGCAGGCATTCAAAGAAGATTTCTTTCTCTTCTTTCGTAAGAGCGTAGCTGGCAGGACCTTTATACTGCTTCGGAGGCATGCCGTCTTTTTCGTGCAAATGTTGCAGGTCCTCTCGTGCCTCGGGTGTATCTTTTGTCTTCCCATGCACGCCCAAGAAGCCTAGCAGGTTCACACAAAGGTTCTTCATCACGTGCATCACGTCGATTGAGGAGCGGACCTCTAGGTCTTTCCAGTAGGGTAGGTCCCAAAATATAGATTTCTTCTTCCACATGGGTGCGTGTCCCTCAGCGTCATTCGGAACAGCTAGTCCACCGGGACCCTTTCCAAAGATTACGTAGTGTAAATCATTGACCATAGCAAGCACGTGAACACCGGTGCGCATGGCGGGCTTCTTCCGGTGATCTGCCTCGCCTTTGAAATGCTTGCCTTTCTTTCGACATTGATGGTTGGTCAGAAGAAATCGACGATGGGCCAGGTACACATTCTTCCTGCATTTGTCCAGGTATATACTTTTAGTGTCATCTAAACATTGCGTGCATGCGTGGTATCCTTTGTTTGTCTGTCCTGAAAGGTTACTGAGAGCGGGCCAATCGTTGATGGTTACAAACATCAACGCCTTAAGGTTAAATTCCTCCTGTCTGTGCTCATCCCACGTACGTACACCGTTTCCATTCCACAACTGTAAAAGTTCTTCAACTAATGGCCTTAGGTACACATCAATTTCGTTGCCGGGTTGCTTAGGGCCTTGGATGAGAACTGGCATCATAATGAACTTCCGCTTCATGCACATCCAAGGAGGAAGGTTATACATACATAGAGTCACGGGCCAGGTGCTGTGATTGCTGCTCTGCTCCCCGAAAGGATTAATGCCATCCGCGCTTAAAGCAAACCATACATTCCTTGGGTCCTTTGCAAACTCATCCCAGTACTTTCTCTCGATTTTTCTCCACTGCGACCCGTCAGCGGGTGCTCTCAACTTCCCATCTTTCTTTTGGTTCTCACTGTGCCATCGCATCAACTTGGCATGCTCTTCGTTTCTGAACAGACGTTTCAACCGTGGTATTATAGGAGCATACCGCATCACCTTCGCAGGAACCCTCTTCCTGAGGGGCTCGCCGTCAACATCACCAGGGTCATCTCGTCTGATCTTATACCGCAACGCACCGCATACCTGGCATGCGTTCAGATCCTTGTATGCACCGCGGTAGAGGATGCAGTCATTAGGGAATGCATGTATCTTCTCCACCTCCAATCCTAGAGGGCATACGACCTTCTTTGCTGCGTATGTACTGTCGGGCAATTCGTTATCGTTTGGAAGCTTCTTCTTCAATATTTTCAGTAGCTTCTCAAATCCTTTGTCAGCCACAGCATTCTCTGCCTTCCACTGCAGCAATTCCAGTACGGTACCGAGCTTTGTGTTGCCATCTTCGCAATTGGGGTATAACCCTTTTTTGTGATCCTCTAACATGCGATCGAACTTCAGCTTCTCCTTTTGACTAATGCATTGCGTCCTTGCATCGACAATGACCCGGCGGAGATCATCATCATCGGGCACATCGTCTGGTTCCTCTTGATCTTCAGCAGCTTCACCCGTGGCAGCATCATTGGGCACATCGTCTGGTTCCTCTTGATCTTCACCAGCTCCCCCCGTTGCAGCATCACCGTATTCAGGGGGCACATAGTTGTCATCATACTCTTCTTCTTCGCCGTCTTCCATCATAACCCCTATTTCTCCGTGCCTCGTCCAAACATTATAGTGTGGCATGAAACCCTTGTAAAGTAGGTGGGAGTGAAGGATTTTCCGGTTAGAGTAAGACCTCGTATTCCCACATTCAGTGCATGGACAACACATAAAACCATTCTGCTTGTTTGCCTCAGCCGCATCGAGAAACTCATGCACGCCCTTAATGCACTCGCGGGTGTGTCTGTCACCGTACATCCATTGCCGGTTCATCTGCGTGCATTATATATAATTAAGTGTCCAAATTAATAGAAGTTCATCATCACATTAAAACCAAAGTGCATACATAGTTCTCATCTAACAACATATAGCTCTCCAGAGCATCTAATTAATTAAACCATACATTGAAACTATGTAAAACATTTCAATGCGAAAACAAATGCGATCATAATCACAACCAAGGTAACAATTGATCCAACGGCATAATGATACCAAGCCTCGGTATGAATGGCATATTTTCTAATCTTTCTAATCTTCAAGCGCATTGCATCCATCTTGATCTTGTGATCATCGACGACATCCGCAACATGCAACTCCAATATCATCTTCTCCTCCTCAATTTTTTTTTATTTTTTCCTTCAACAAATTGTTTTCTTCTTCAACTAAATTTAACCTCTCGACAATAGGGTCGGTTGGCATTTCCGATTCACATACATCCTAGATAAATAAAATCTATGTCACGTTGGTCGGCATAATTTTCATAAACAATAAATGAACCAATAGTTATGAAGATAATATACATACCAAATCTGAATCATAGACAGGACGAGGGCCGACGGGGGCGGATACCAAAACCATCGCACTATATAAGATGCAATAATAAATGTAAGAAAATGATACAAGTATCTATCTAAACAGACAAGTAAGAATATTTTTCCTTTCAGAAAGAAGATAAGAACAAGAGGCTCACCACGGTGGTGTCGGTGATGAGATCAGCGCGGGTGATCGACGGCGGTGAAGACGGGGACGGGGCGTGACGGACCACTAAATCTAGACAAATCTCGAGGAAAATGAAGCTTGGAGGTCGAGCTTCGAGAGGAGAAAGTTTAAGTAGTGTGGCTCGGGCATTCCATCGAACACCTCATGTGCATAGGAGGTGAGCTAGAGCACCACAAACCCCTCCCCTCGCCGGCCAGAGAAAAACAGAGCACTGGAGTGCTCTGCTCGCGGGCGAGGGTATATATAGGCACCTCATTGGTCCCGGTTTGTGGCAAGAACCGGGACTAAAGGGGAGCCTTTGGTCCCAGTTCAGGCCACCAACCGGGACCAATGGTGGTGGGCCAGGAGCGAGGCCCATTGGTCCCGGTTCGTCCCACCAACGGGGACCAAAAGGTCCAGACGAACCGGGACCAATGGCCCACGTGGCCCGGCCGGCCCCCTGGGCTCACGAACCGGGACCAATGCCCGCATTAGTCCCGGTTCTACACTGAACCGGGACTAATGGGCTGAGCCGGCCTGGACCATAGCCCTGTTTTCTACTAGTGTATGTCATATGAACTAGGTGGCGCCGGATTGAAATAATCGGTGGGGCCGAGTTGGAGTTTAGGCTTTTGACATATTTGGATGGATAAAATAGTTGAGGGTATTTGGAGCAATATCACTAAGCATTTGAGCAAGCAAGCCATTAAGAAACACCTCATCCCCTTTTAATAGTATTATCTTTTCTATGGACTCAATGTGATCTTGGATCACTAAAATAGAAATGAAGAGTCTTTGAGCTATTGCCAATATGTGTCCTTAGCATTTTGAGGGGCCCACATTTCTAGTCCATGCCATGCCATTCATTGAACTTCCTGAAATATTAATCTTGAGTGGATATTAGTTGAATGAGCTATATGTTGTTATGAATTACCAAAACCACCCAGGGATTAGTTGCACTTCCAATCTCCCCCTTTTTGGTAATTGATGACAACATATAGATCAAAGCTTCAACAAATGATAAAATGAATGAAGTGCATCGTCGGTTTTAGAAGTATGTGATAATCAAGAGCTCCCCCTAAATTTTTGCTTTATCTAAAATTTGCATTTGAATGCAAATGCACAACCAATTAGGATTATGGGTCACTCTTCCATGTCACATACATCTTGGTGGAGCGCACAAAAGGATAAGAGTAAATAGCATGCACTCATCACCAAGGATAAAAGTGATTGATCATTCGCAACCATTCATATAGATAGATATGCAAGCACACATTAAGCATAGCATGATCAAACACATGATCATACAAGGTATCTCACGAGCATAACACAAATGTAGAAATAAGTAGCAACAACCAAGCAAAGTAGCAAGGCAAATGAAAAACTAACAAAAGCAAAAGACTCTCTCTCCCTCTCTCAAAGCCTATGATCTATGCACTTTCTCCCCCTTTGGCAACAAGTTACCAAAAAGTTTGAAAATGTATAGTGCTATACGACACTCTAGGCATGATCTACAGAAGCTCCTGAAGGGGTCTTCTGGCTTGTAGCTCCAGTGTGCGTAGACGGTGTTGAGAGGAGTCCATATGCAAATGCTTCAGCTGATGTCTGTGGAGCTGGTGGAGTTGACACCAGAGGGGAAACTATGGTTGTGGCGGCAGGAGCAGAATGAGCAAGTCTCAACTCTGCAACTGGCTTAGTAGAAGACCTTTGTCAGTAGCTTCAGACATCTCTACAAACTGATCTTGTGAATAGATGGATATGGCTAGAGTGGATGAACATCACAAAATACAAGTAGTTTTTGCAAACAATGAGTAAAAATCTTAATTTTACTTTTTAGCAGAAAGCATTTCAGAGCTACCGATATGATAATCTCGGTGACACCGAAGCACTTGAGAGAGTCTAAACATGTAGTATCGGTCAGACCGAGATGCAGTTAGATGACACCAAGATGCTAGGGTTACACTGAGAAATTGCTTTCGGTCTTACTGCTCAGTACGTTTTGGTCAGATCGAGTTGTACTTGGTGCAATGGCCAGGGCCAATCGGCAAGACCGAAAACTTCATTTTGGTAGGTCCAGGATGAGCTCGGCGAAAACCTAACACTAACATTTTGCATCAAAGCTAGTCTAAAGGGACATTTGGGTGGATAGGAAGCTTTCAATAGTGGCAAGAATACAAGAAAAAACTTTGTGCATTGAATCAGATAAAGGAATTTGCACAAAGGGTTCAGACCATACCCTAACTCGGTGATGGCTCGCTATGGCGGCAACGGCGGAGGGGATTTTCGTTGACGGCGGCGGAGACCTGCGACGACGGCACACATGTGGAGACGGCGACGATTCGGAGACCAAGGGGAGACAACAATGGGGGGCGTGGGCTCGAGTGTTTGAAGAAATTTCCAAATGATGGGCCGCGGTATATATATACCCATACGCTGTCAGTGGCGCCGAGTGGAACGTCTCGGTGGCACCGAGATGCAAAACTACTTGTAGTTGCTGCAACTCAGTGGGACCAAATCGTTTTAATCGGTGATACCAAGGTGAAAACCTCGATCAATATAAATATTTCGGTCCAGTCAAAAAAATCAAAAGATTTCGGTGGGACCGAATATGAGTGTGTTGGTCTGACCGAAATTCACAAGAAGATTTTGGAAGTCAGCCCTTGACGGATCAGTGACTCCGAGTGCTCCTCACCCGGAGGGTCAGAAAAAGACTTGTTCAAATTTGTGATGTAGCATGAATAGAATTTGAGAAGAGAAAAAGCATAGATATCTAGATAATGTCCTTAGGGATTCTTGTCCATCCATTTGGCCAATAAAAACCAAACAATCAAAGCTACAAATGGATGTCCTTTGTCATATCATGGGTTCCGGCAAAACCCTTAAGGCTCGAACACTGGGGTGCGCGCGAAGATCTCCCCCTACCGATGCACGCCCTAGCTCGGCTAATATCTTACGAACTAACTTGACGAACTCGCAGCACAAAGGACACAAGATTTATACTGGTTCGGGCCACCGTTGTGGTGTAATACCCTACTCCACTATGGTGGTGCTGGATTGCCTCTTGGGCTGAGGATGAACAGTACAAAGGGAAGAACAACCTCCTGAGGTCGAGGTGTTCTTGTGCTTGGCAAACTTGTGTGTGCTCTGGTCTTTCCCTCTCTATGCGTCTACGGTTCGGTCTCCTCTAGCTATGCTTGTGGCTAGTCCTATTTATAGAGGCCCTGGTCCTCTCCCCAAATATTGAGCGGGAAGGGAGCCAACAACGGCCAATTTGAAAGGGGACATGTCGGTGTAAAAACCGGCGGATCTCGGGTAGGGGGTCCCGAACTGTGCGTGTAAGGCGAATGGTAACAGGAGGCGGGGGACACGATGTTTACCCAGGTTCGGGCCCTCTCAATGGAGGTAATACCCTACGTCCTGCTTGATTGATCTTGATGATATGAGTATTACAAGAGTTGATCTACCACGAGATTGTAGAGGCTAAACCCTAGAAGCTATCCTATGGTATGATTGTATGTTGTCCTACGGACTAAGCCCTTTGGTTTATATAGACACCGGAGGGGGCTAGGGTTACACAGAGTCGGTTACAAGGGAGGAGATCTACATATCCGTATTGCCAAGCTTGCCTTCCACGCCAAGGAAAGTCCTATCCGGACACGGGACGTAGTTTTCAATCTTGTATCTTCATAGTCCAACAGTCCGGCAAAAGGATATAGTTCGGCTGTCCGGTGACCCCCTAATCCAGGACTCCCTCAGTAGCCCCTGAACCAGTCATCAATGATGATGAGTCCGACGCACAGATTTGTCTTCGGCATTGCAAGGCGGGTTCTTCTTCGGAATACTCCATAGAAGATTTTGAACACAAGAATAGTGTCCGGCTCTGCAAATACCACCATAGAGAGAATACTATTTCCACAAATCTAATCTGCTGACACGTTTAGCAACATGACATCATGCCATAGACCGGTCTTTATTCGAACCATTTTTCTCAACCAGCACTACACATATCGCGAGGTGGTTTTCTTGACACGTCTTGTCAAAGTAGAGATCGTGTCCCCCTTATTACAAGATTCTCATCAATACGGACGTGGGTAACCCAATCGTGCCCATTGGTATGACTCCTCGATTTTAGGCAAGTCCCAAACGGCCACGGGGAGGACGCTTGATATTCACCCTCTTTATAAAGAGGTCAAGTCCTGTCCTTTTTCCCTCTCATACTCAATCGAATCCTTGCCCCGCCTCGAGTTCCAACACCCAAGGCTCAGGTCAGGCGCTTCGGACCTTCAACCATGTCCGGATCCAACCTTCAAGGTCGGTGGATGCCTTCCTCTGTCACAGAGGAAGACATCAAGAAGCTGAGAGAGGCCAGGTATTTGACCCTCGAAATCTCACACAGGCTGCCTGCTCGAGGCCAGGTCATTCCCATTCCCGAACCCGGCGAGAGCGTTGTATTCATCTCTCACTACCTCCGACGGCTAGGCCTAGCTCTGGATCCCTTTGTTAGGGGGCTCATGTTCTATTATGGGCTGGATTTCCATGACCTGGCCCCGGATTCCCTCCTTCACATCTCGTCGTTCATCGTCGTGTGTGAGGCCTTCCTCCGCATTACCCCACACTTCAGCCTGTGGCTCAAGACTTTCAATGTGAAGCCGGAGATGGTCGAGGGGCGACACGCAGAGTGCGGAGGTGCTATAATAAGAAAAAGTGCTGATGTTCCGTGGCCAGAGGGTTCCTTCCCAGAGGTGTCCGGTTTATGGCAACGGGAGTGGTTTTATATCACAGCTCCTCGAAGTGGGTAGCCGCCCCTGCCTTTCGCTCGGGCCCCCACCACAACTGACGTCATGGATCAACAAGGGGCTGAACTGGGGGCCAGTAAGTGATGTGCCAATATTGCAGAGTCACACCCGAGATCTCCTTGAGAGAGATATCAGCCTGGTCACGGTAATGCAAGTCATGCTAGTTCGTTGAGTCCCGCCTTGCAAACATCGACCCGTCCGTATGTGGGAGTTCAATCCAGAAGGACCGCGAACTATTCAGCACTTCCTCGGCATGACGCTCGAAGAGATGTACAAATTGTTCTTCGGACCACAAATAAAGTGTCCGGACACCACCGAGGACGCGGGTCTGAGCTGTAATCGCCCAGATACCCAAGTAAGTAACCCCGTGGATGAACATGCTGTCTTTTCGTTTATCATAACATCATTCTAAAAAGTCTCTCTTTGACCAGGACTGGGTAACAAAGGCGAAGATGATCAGGTGTTCGGCCCCCCTTCCCGAAGGCTTGGCCAATCCATTACTAGCCAGAATGCTCGAGCCAGCGCCTTATTAGGCGCCCTCAGGGGAAGATAAAGGGGGAAATAAAGAGGCTGAAAGCAGGCCTCACTCATTATTCATCCAAACCAGGGGAATTAGCGCCTCCGCAAAGGAGGATAACCAGGGAGAAGAATCTGAAGTTCCCTCTCCCCAAGGAAGGAAGAGGACCATCTTTGAAGACCCAGAAACAAATATTTCCAAACGGGGGAAGAAATCTTCACCACAGGGTCCTTCCTCAGAGGGTACTCTTGCCACACAGCGCCCGCAAGGGGATCAGCCCTCTACCAAGCTATAAGTACACAAAAAGTACTTACTAGTAAGAAAATATCCTACATTACTTCTGAAGACAATAACCGAAGCATATATATTGTAGTTCGGATCGTAGCCCTTCTCGATAGAGTTCATCTTCGGGGGATCTTCTTCCGGAGATGATGGAGAGCGAAACACCTCCCCCTGCCACCCTGCCTTATGGGGCGGGCGACCCTGACAGTACCACACACATTAGGTGTGCCCTATGCAGATAGTAGCCCCTGAGACTCTGGTTGCCGTCGAGAACGGCGGCAAATAGAGGATCATAGCCCCAGGTAATAATCAGGCCGCCTTCATGTGCAGGTGGCTGAAGGTCCGATGGCTAGCCGGACTGATGAGTTTGCTGAGCTGAAGCGGCAATTTGATGCGGCAGATGCCGACATCGTGCTTGTCAACAAGCGGCTCGACGAGGCACAAGGTATGTGATTTCTCCGATGATCAACACATAGTAAGAGGAGCATGATGCCAGTATCTTTAATATGTTGTGACTGCAGATGGAGCTGCCGCCGTGGAGACCCTTCGGGCGGAACTTGCCCGAGCCAAGGAACAAGCCAGGAACAGTGATGGGGACGCTTTAAAGGCGGTCGAAGAGCTGAGGGCCGAACAGGATGCGCATTGCCAAAGCAAGGAAAAATAGCCAAAATGGCCATTGAGTTGAAAGATGCCGCCGACCGTTACCAGCTTCTTGAAAAAGAAAGCCGGGCGAAGGCGACGGACCTGGAGAAGGCCATGGTTGTCGGGGGTTGGGTGCGACATATGCCAAAGGATGGCTTATTATGGTGGGGGCGAGTAGAACGTCGCCGGTGCCTGGAAACGGGATAAGGCGAAGGCATGCACGCCGGCGAATCTTACCCAGCTTTGGGGCTCTCCGGGGAGATAATACCCCTACTGCTGCTCTGCGGGGTCTCCGCATGATCACTATGGCAAAGTGTTTACACGGTTGCTCCTCGAGCTGTTTCCTGGAGGTAGGAGAAGGCAAGGCTAGCTCTCTCCTTCCTATATGATCTGGTCTAGTGCTAATGGATTCCAACCCTTTGCATGGATGCCCTAGGGGGTTTATATAGGCCTACCCCCAGGGGTACAATGGTAATCCGGCTGGGCGCGGGCCCAGCCGTCAGTCTCTCTGGCCGTCGTCTTATCCGCCGACTCCTGGGGCCCGCCGACTAGCTCAGTACAGAGCCGACAGGCCGCGTCCGCCGCGGGCGGGTCTTGCCGGCTGTAGATTACTGTAGCCGTGCCTCTAATGACGCAAGCTCGGTCATGAGGTCGTGGCGACAGCTCCACCGTCTGGCGGGCGATCACTGTGGCCACTACCTGTCGCGTTTGATTAATGGCGCTTGGGGCCCGTGGGAGGGGCCGGCCGACTTCTGGTGGCCGACTTCCATCCGGGCCGACTGGTGGCGCTCTCACCATCTTTCGTACGCCCGCCAACTGGTGGGACCCATCATCCCTGGGTCGTACCGGCAGGCCGTCGTGGGCACAGGACTCCGCCCTCTGGGGCTGACGTCAGGGCCGGCATGGCAATAGTGTCGCGCCGCACGAAGATCTCTATGGGTACGGCGTACTGTAGCCATGCTTGCCCTTGGAAAAGGGGTGGGAGTGGACCTTACTATGGCCACTCCCCGTCCCGTCCCTCTTTATGAGGGCATGGGGGTTGTTGGCGTCGCGGGCCGACTCCCCAAGGCCGGCTTCTCTGGAAGTCGCCAGTCAGGAGTCAGCTTATCCTGAAGTCGTCCCTGGGACTCAGCCGCGAGTGGGCAGTCAGCCGCCTAGACGCCGACTCTCAGAAGGTGTCTCTTCATCCTAGTCTGCCTCAATGTCTTGAAAAGTTCTGGGCCTGGGTTAGCCTACCCGTGGCCCATTACTCCGACCGTAGTCCCCGAAGCTGGTGAGGCTCCGAGGGCGACATGTCGAGGAGCCTCAACCGTTTCTTCTCTCCGACGGTTGGATCTGGGCCTCGCTAGCCGTCTTCTGTCAAGCCGACTAGCTAGAGTCGGACTTGCTCAAGGCTGACTTGCCCCTAAAAAAGTTTGAACGTCACGGCGGAGTTCAGGCGGCGTGCCTGATAAGCTTCCGGGTTGCTGCCCGTGGTGGACCCGTCGCGAGGCGCCACGTGGCTGAGCGAGTCTGCTCACCAGCGTGCGCGATGGGACAGGCCTACAGGCGGGGCCCGCCATTACCGCGCCTCGGCATGCGAACGGATCCGTTGTGGTCGCGCGGATGGTTGGGGTTCCCGCGCGGTTATTGCACGTGGTAACTTCATGTGGTAAATCGTGGGGGTTGTGGGGTCCCGGGCGCAGTTAATCCCACGACCGCCCCCTCGGCTTCTCAGCCCACGAGCCTACAAGTAGGCGGGGGGAGGGGGGTGGCGAAGCACGCGCTCCCATTCTCCCCACTCCCTTTCGCTCCTTCTTGCTTCTTCCTCTCGCAGCTGCTGCTCCGAACCACGCCGCGCCCGCAGCAATGAGCTCTTCCTCCGCCGCCGTGCCTCCTGCTGTACGCTCCGGAGTGTGGGATGGCTCCGAGGTTGATGACGATGACATCGAGATCCTCCGCCAGACACGGCGGCTGCCCGGCAGGGACTTAGTGCGGGTCCGCCTCACGCCGGAGGGGGAAATATCACCGGCGCCGGAGGAGGGCGAGTGGGTCATATTCCGCTCGCACCTTATGCGCGGCCTGAGGCTGCCGGCGAGCGGCTTCTTCCGCTCCTTCTTGGAGTTCCACGGGCTCCAGCCGCATCACCTTACTCCGAACACGGTGGTGCTGCTGGCTGCCTTCGCCACCCTGTGCGAAGGCTTCCTCGGCGTTCTCCCCACCATCGAGCTCTGGGGTGAGTTCTTCCAGTCCAAGCTTGGCACACACGTCGCCGGCGTGCCGGCCCAGTGCGGTGCATTTATCGCGATGCGGAGATCAGTGGCCGACAATCTGTTTTCCACCATCGCACTGATTAAGTCGGTGAAGGTGTGGCAGCGGTCCTATTTTTATGTGAAGAACATCGCCCCAGAAGGCGACTGGGTTAACTACATCGTGAACTGCGGTCTCTCGGTGGATTGGCGGTTCGGCAAGGAGCCGTATTCGCACGCCAACCCCCCGCCTATTGTAAGTCGTCTTCCTTCTTCTTCTGTTTCTTTTGTTGCCGAGTCCGACTTGTCAAGTCTGACCGTTTTTTGTTTTGAATCAGAACCCTCTCATCCCTCCTTCGGCCGGCACCGCGGGGCCGGCTCGTCAGTTTGTCCCCGATCGGGCGAAGAGCGACGTCGACGATCCTGACTTGGGGGCGGCGGCCATGGAGGCCGACGCCAAGGGAGGAGGAGGAGAAGCAGGCGGCTCCAGGCCTTCGGCCACTTTCATCGACTGGCCTGACGACGAGGCCGAGGGAGAAGTCACCCCGCGTCGCCAGCCAAAGGCCGGCCAGCCAAGCGCGAGTTCCTCCACCGGATTGGACGCTCAAGGCGGTGCGAAGAAGCGCCGGGCCGGGCCGAGTACGCTTGGTGGTCGGTCGAAGAAGTTCAAGGGATCGGCCGCCGCGACCAAGCGGGAAGAGGCGGCCATGAAAGCCAACCGCTTCCGCAAGGAAGTGAAGAAGCCGCCTCTGTTCTCTGCGTAAGCGCCTCTGTCCCTTATCTTTATTTTCTCTTTGTTGATCTTGTCTGAGTTTTTCATATGCTTTTCTCTCCTCAGGGCTCCCCTCACTCTTGAGAGGGTTGCTTCCGCCTCCGTTATCGGGTCGGTGGGGACATCTGCCACCACTCGGCGGATTGACCCCGCCGCCGACCTTCGGGAGGCGACGGAGCGGAACGCGCAGGAGAAGCGCGAGGAGGATGAGGCCGCCCGCCGGGAGAAAGCGGAGGCCGAGAAGGCGGAGGCCTCCGCCCTGAAGAAGCTGGAGGCGGCCGAGGCCGCCGCTGCGTCAAAGCGGCCGGCTAAAGAAGTTGCACCCTGGTGGTCGGCGGTGTTCGTCCCCCCTCTGAACTCTGTGCCGCCGCCCCCGGAGTTCACGGGGCAGTCAGGGGAAGCCGGCGGCGAGTTCCCGATCATGGAGAGAGGCGGCGGCGACGCCCCCATGCCAGACGCGGTCGCGTCGCCACTGCCGCCCCCGTCGCCGTCTAGGAGCACGCAAGGCAAACAGCCGGCGCATCCGCCCTTGCCGCCGACTAAAGAGGAGGATGTGGCGAGGCTACTCCATGTCGGCTCGCCAACGCGCCGCCGTCTTGAGAAGGCTACTTCGGTGCCACGCCCGCTGGAGACCGGCACCGCTAGCTCGACAATTCCAGACGCCGAAGCGACGAGCGCCGCGCCCATTGGGTGGGTGCGAGGAGGCGGCATAGGCCCGCTGAACCAGGCGCTTCTGGATGTCCAGACGAAGCTGCGAGCTGAGAGCGACGCCATCCAAAACTGCACCAAGGCGCACCTGGCGTCGCGGGCAGCCATCCGGGTATGCTTTCTCCTTTGTCCCTGTTTTCTTGTTCTTCTCTGTGGGGGCGCGCCAGCGCACCCACTGGGTGTAGTCCCCGAGTTTTGGGCCGGCTGCTGAGCAGGTGGCCCGGAACTCCAATTGGTGAGTTCCGGTACTAACCTTTGTCTGAAATACTTGTTGCAGTACTATCACAACCTTCGTGTCACCGCCTTCAACCGCAACGTTGAAGAGCTGGGCAAGCGGACCGTTGACTTGTCGGAGAGCCGGAGTGAGTCCTTTTTCTTCTTTGCGGGGGCGCGCTGGCGCACCCGCGGGTTGTAGTCCCCGAGATTCGGGCCGACTGCTGAGCAGTCGGGCCGGATCTCCCCGGCGACCTTCTTCGTTGATGACTTAACGCCTTCTTTCTTCTTTCTCTTTAGAGGCCAACGCCACTCTTCAACAGCAGCTGAGCGAAGCCAACTCCGCGTTGCGCGCCAAGGGGAGGAGTGCAGCAAGCTCGCCGCAGAGCGCTATCTGCTGGCCGCACAATTGGCAGAGCAGAAGGAGCTGCTTACGAAGATGCAGAAGGAGGCGGAAGAGGCGGAGGCCGCCCTCCTGCCCGAGTTCGCGAGCGAGCGCTCCTCCTGGACCGACAAGGAGGCAATGTTGGCCTCCGGCTTCCACGAGATCGAGGACCTCGTCGATGGTGAGCTTCTTTGCTTTCCTTCTTCGAGCCACCGACTATATGTCGAGCCGACTCCTGGTTTTTTGACTTGTTCTTCATTCTTTCCGTCTTGGCAGACTTCTTCCCCGGCCACTCGCAGGCTGCCATTCAAGCTATCGAGGCCGACTGCGAGGAGCGGAGGGCGGATGGCGTGGAGATCGCCGCTGATGCCCCTCGGACCCTTGACGAGCATATTCTGAGCATTGGGGCTCGCCTGCGACCGGCCCACCAGATGCTGCGCCGGCTTCAACGTGTCTGCGCCCAACGATCGCCGCCCTGTGGCCAGACGTGCAGGCTCCGCGCACCCGCAGTCAGACTGCCGACTGGCTGGAGGTTGCGGCTGGACGTCTTGAGGCCTGGAAGGGTTCCTCGGCCTGGGCCGGAGCGCGCCGAGCCTTGGAATTCATCAAGGCATGGTATCCGGGGCTGGACCTAGACCGGCTGGTTACACTACGATTAGAAGCCCAGCCGGAGCTGGCAGCCGCGGAAGACGCCCTTGTCAAGCATGCGGTGGCGATCGCCGAGTACACCGACACCAGCATCTTTGTCCCCGAGCGGGCTGAAGACGGCGGGGAGGTACCGCCGGAGTGGTTTGGGCTGAACCCCGACTACGGCGAGGACTCGGCAGAGGTGATCGGCTCCAGCGTCGAGGAGGAAGACGAGGCGGAGGATGGAAGTGAGACAGAGGCACCGGAAGACGGAGCGGACGACCAGCCTCAGCTCGACCACGCCTCCAGCAACGAGCCGTGCCCGCCCGAGTCGACTGCCGCCGGAGGTGATCAAGCCGAGACCGCCCAGCCGGCCGCCCCAACATCCAACATCGCCGTCTCCTCCGATCCTCCAAACCCGTCTGCCGCCCCTAGGCTGCCACCTTGTCTTTGTTTTATCTGTCCTAATAGTTTTTTGAAGAACTTGTTAATTCGCACAATTCCACCCGTGGGGTGTATTTTGAAACTCTGCTCGAAGATTCGGCCAAGGGCCTTTGTTATGTAAATATTCATCCGACTTCTATCTTTTCTTGCTCATTGCTCTTTTGGCTTTTTCCTTTGCCGTCTTCCCTCAGTTGCCGTCTTTGTCAGTCGGACAGCCACTCTGCGGACTGCTGCCGGATCAAATTCTTAGTCACTTTGGGAAGGAAAGTACTTAGCCGTTTTTAGAGTTGTTTAACAAGTCGGATAGAAGGCGGCAAGCCGACTATTCAAGAGTCGGTTTGCGAAAAAAAGCTGGAAGCCGGCCTTAAGCTATGTTTATCCTTTGAGTCCTTAGCCATTTTTCATGTGGACACCCATTCTTCCTTACTCCTGCCCACCAGACAGTCGCTCTGCGAGCTGCGGCTTCTGGCAGGAGACGGCTTAGACGCCACACACTACTTGTCCGGCTGCAGGAAGCATTTCATAGCGCCGGACGGCAAGTCCCCGGGCCGACTAGTCGAACCCGGTGCCAAGCGGCATAACACAGAGTAATATACTCGAAGGCATATTTCTTATCATATAGATAAAAGATGGCAGTCCCCGAGCTCTTCTCGGGGGCCCCGAAGTCTTGGTACTTTTAATACAAAAGGTAGCGTGGTACATACTGCATTTAACTATAAAATTTTTGGAGGAGATTTGCATTCCATGGCCACTCTGTCTCTTTTCCGGAGTCGTCCCTCTTGCGTGCTCGGGGCTTCTGAGCGTCGATCAGGTAGTAGGAGTCGTTGCCCAGCACTTTGCTGATGATGAAGGGGCCTTCCCAAGCCGCCGACAGCTTGTGCTGGCCGGCTATTCGCTGGATTAGTCGGAGCACGAGGTCGCCCTCCTGGAAAGATCTCGACCTGACCTTCCTGTTGTAGTATCTGCGCAAGCTCTGCTGGTAGATGCTGGACCGGCTAAGTGCCAACAGCCGGCCCTCTTCCAGCAAGTCGACGCTGTCTTGTCGTGCTTCTTCTGCTTTTTCCTCGGTGTACATGGTGACTCGCGGGGAATCGAACTCTATGTCCGTTGGGATGACGGCTTCAGCACTGTAGACGAGGAAGAAAGGCGTGAAGCCGGTTGACTTGTTTGGAGTCATGCACAGACTCCAGAGGACGGCTGGCAACTCGTCGAGCCAGCAGCCAGCCGAGCGCTCCAGAGGCTCGATCAGTCGGGGCTTGATGCCGGATAGGATGAGGCCGTTTGCTCGCTCCACCTGGCCGTTTGACCGTGGATGGGCAACGGACGCTAGGTCCAGTCGGATGCCCCGTGTCGCACAGAAATGGGCCAAGGCGCCTTTGGCAAAATTCGTGCCGTTGTCGGTGATGATGCTGTGTGGTATGCCGTACCGAATTGTGATGTCGGAGATGAAAGTCACGGCAGTCGAACCATTCAGTTTCTTGATTGGCTTCGCTTCTATCCACTTGGTGAACTTGTGCACCGCGACAAGTAAGTGAGTTAAGCCACCTCGTGCCATCTTGAATGGTCCCACCATGTCTAGGCCCCAAACTGCGAAAGGCCAGGCAATGGGCATGGTCTTGAGTGCAGAAGCCGGCTGATGCGGCTTGGAGCGGAACTTCTGGCACCCTTTGCATTTTTGGACCAATTCCTTGGCCTCTTCTAAGGCCGTTGGCCAAAAGAAACCATGTCGGAAAGCTTTGGCGACGAGTGCTCTTGAAGCCGCATGGTGGCCGCAATCGCCTTGATGGATGTCTTTGAGAATTGCTTGGCCTTGCTCTGGCTCTACGCAGCGCTGGTAGACACCAGTGATGCTGCGCCTGACCAGCTCTCTGTTGACTATGGTGTAGGCTGCCGCTCGGTGTTGTACTTGCCGAGCTAAGGTCTCATCAGTCGGCAGCTCTTTGCTCACCAGGAATTTGAGGATGGGCTGGGCCCATGAGGGTGCTGCTATTTCTTCGACTGCCAGAACTGTGACTTGGACGAGGGCGGATGGGCCGGGAGGCGGCGGGCTGGAGTCAACAACCGCTTGCTGGATTAATGAAGTCCCCGGGCCGACTGGCGCAGCCCTTGGGCCGAGTTCTGGAGTCTTCGGGCCGGCCGCCGCAGTCCCCGAGCCGGGTTCTGCAGTCCTTGGGCCGGCCTCGACTGTGGTGGCTTTGGAGCCATCTGCCAAAATCCCTGTACCGTCTGCCGGGGCTCTGGAATCGGATCCGACTTCTTCGGGAGGAGCCGGCACAAAGATGGAGTCTGATTCTGGTGAAGGCTTGACAGACGGCTTGAGGAGGCGTTGAAGGGCGACGCCGGATGGTATTGCTTGGCGGGTAGAGCCGATTCGTGGCAAGGCGTCTGCTTGGTCGTTGTCGTTTCTTGGCACATGGAGGAACTCGCACCCCTCGAAATATCCGCTGAGTTGCTGCACGAGGAAACAGTAACTCGCCATGTTTGCATCTTTGGCGTCCAAGTCGCCAGACGACTGCTGGACCACTAAGTCCGAGTCGCCATAACACAGGATCCGGCGAATGCCAAGTTCTTTGGCAAGCCGGAGCCCGTGAATGAGCGCCTCGTACTTGGCGACGTTGTTGGAGGCGACAAAGTGGATTTGCAGTGCGTATTTGAGCTTGTCGCCTTTAGGAGAAGTGAGGACAACGCCGGCTCCCAAGCCGGTGCGCATCTTGGAGCCGTCGAAATGCATCCGCTAATGGGTGGAGTCGGGCACTGGAGGTAGGTACCGGGTCTCGGCCCAGTCGACGAGGAAGTCGGCCAGTGCTTGTGACTTGATGGAGGTGCGGGGCTAGTAGTGGATGGTGTAGGGAGCCAGCTCTATGGCCCATTTGGCCACTCGGCCAGAAGCATCTCGGCTTCCGATGATCTCGGCAAGTGGGGCCATGCAGACCACAGTGATTGGATGCTCTTGAAAGTAAGGCTTCAATTTCTTGGAGGCAAAGTGCACGCCATAGCACATCTTCTAGTAGTGGGGGTAGTTCTTCTTGGAGGTCGACAACACTTCGCTCAGGTAATATACCGGTCTCTGGACAGGTAGTGCCTTGCCTTCCTCCTTGCGCTCCACTACAATGACTGTGCTGACTACCCGGCTTGTGGCGGCGATGTACAGGAGCATAGGCTCCTTAGGAGTCGGAGCCGCCAGAACGGGTGGAGTAGTCAGCATCTTCTTCAATTGGAGAAAAGCTTCATCTGCCTTGTGGTTCCACTTGAAAAAGTGGTCTTCTTCATGAGCTGGTATAAGGGGAGAGCTTTCTCGCCCAGCCGACTGATGAATCGGCTGATGGACGCCAAGCAGCTGGTGAACCTTTGCACGTCCAGCAGTCGGCTGGGTACCTCCATCCTCTCAATGGCCTTGATCTTTATAGGGTTGCACTCTATGCCGCGTTCAGAGACCAGGAAGCCAAGGAGTTGGTCGGCTGGTACTCCGAAGACGCACTTCTCAGGGTTGAGCTTGATCTGGAATCGGCGCAGGTTCTCAAAGGTCTCCTTGAGGTCTTCCAGCAGTGTTCCGCGCTTCTCCGTCTTCACCACCACATCGTCCACGTAGACATGGGCGCTTCTGCCGAGTTGCTTGAGTAGGCACTTCTGCATGCAACGCTGAAAGGTGGCGCCGGCATTCCTCAAGCCGAACGTCATGGTGAGGTAGCAGAAGGCTCCAAACGGCGTGATGAAGGCGGTTTTCAGTCTGTCAGCCAAGTTCAGCTTGATCTGGTGATATCCTGAATATGCATCCAAAAAGCTCAACAGCTCGCATCCGGCTGTGGAGTCTATCACCTGATCAATTCTTGGTAAAGCAAACGGGTCCTTGAGGCAAGCCTTGTTGAGGCTTGTGTAGTCAATACACATTCGCCACTGCTTGTTCTTCTTCAGTACCAGGACCGGGTTGGCTAGCCACTCTGGAAAGAATACTTCCATAATGAAGCCGACTGCTAGGAGTCGGGCTATCTCTTCTCCGACAACTCTTCTCTTTTCTTCTGATAGATGGTGCAAGGGCTGCCTGACCGGCTTTGCATCAGATCGGACATGTAACTTGTGCTCGGCGAATTCCATCGGTACACCTGGCATGTCTTTGGGGGACCATGCGAAGATGTCCCGATTCTCACGGAGGAAATCGACGAGCTCACCTTCCTATTTGCTGTCGAGGTTTGCGCCTACGACAGCGTACCTCTATGGGTGCTCCGGATCCAAGGGTATCTTCTTTGTCTCTTTGGCCGACCTAAACAAACCCTCAGCCTCTGACTCCTTGGGGTTAGGCGACACCTCTAGCTGCTTGCCGGCCATTGCCACAAACTGGTCAAGGAGTCGCTTCTTGGCCGCGATCACCAGGGACTCGGCCAGTCGACTACTCTCAGCCACACAGGCAGACGACTTCCGGTAGTCGCCGGCTACGGTCAGAATCCCCTTGGAATTGGGCATCTTCATTTAGAGGTAGGCATAGTGGGGGACCACCATGAACTTGGCCAGGGCGGGTCGGCCAAGTAATGCATGGTATGGGCTCTCGAGATCCACCACCTCAAACCAAACTGACTCTCGGCGGAAGTGATATTTGTCTCCAAAGAGGACGTCCATCAGGAACAATGCCGTGGAACACAGTCCAGCTGTTTTGAAGCTATCTTTGCTTGATTCCTAACTTCTCCATGGTGTCCTTGTATAGGATGTTGATGCTGCTGCCTCCGTCTATCAGAACTCGCGAGAAACGAGCAACTCGTCTGTCTGTGGCAAAGGTGGCATCCAAGACCAAGGCAAAAGAGCCCGGACTCGGCATCACCTCTGGGTGATCAGCTCTGCTCCAGCTGATAGGCTTCTCGGACCAGTGCATGAACTCTGGTGTCTCTGATGCTACTTCATTCACCTCTTGTCGCTGCAGCCGCCTGCTGCGTCGATCATCAGCCACGCTGGTAAATATCACGTAGGCTCCGTTCTCTTCGGGGTACTCGTCTTGTACTGCGCCGACTGGCCTGACAGCCGGCTGCTGGGGCGGAGGCGGAGGCGGAGGCTGCTGCCCGGTAGGCGAGGGAGGTAGGAGGCCGTCTCCTTTGGTGATCCTGGTGAGCCAGTGGCACTTCCGGGTGGTGTGATTCGACGGCATCGTGCCGCTATGGAACTTGCAAGGACCATCCAGAGTCTGCTCGTATGAGAAAGTCGGCAACCAGTTGGGCTTGCCACCTTTCCGTCGCTTGGGTGGAGGCTGCCCATCCGGCTGCTGGTCTTCAACTGTCGCCACCTGCCGGCTGCTGGAAGCCGGCTGCGGGGCCTTGCGCTTGTGGTCGTTCTACTGTTGCCGCCGACTGGCATCTCCTGCCGGAGTTCTAGGAGCCTGAGGGGCCACTTTGCCAGTCGCGCTAACTTGAATCTCCGCCTTCATGGAGGAGTCGGCCGTGGCATACTTATTTGCTATGATCAGCAGCTCGTCGAGGGTTTCTGGCTCGTCGTAGAGGAGCTTGTGCTTTTGGAGGGTGCCTTCTCTGCACCCGGCGGTGAAGTACTCGATAGCCTGCACCTCGTGCACACCCACGTAGGAGTTCCGAAGCTCGGCCCAACGTGTGAGGTAGTCGCGAGTCGACTCGTTGGGGCCTTGCATGCACAAGGAAAGCTGACGAGGCTTGGGAGGACGCGACGTGCTTCTGAAGTTGCGGATGAATGCATCGGTGAAGTCGACCCAGCTGTTGATGCTGCGGGGCTTCAAGCTGTTCAGCCATGTCCGGGCCGTGCCCTGGAGCATAAGAGGAACGTATTTTACGGTGACCCGCTTGTTGCCGTTCGCTATGCTGACGGCCGTGGAGTAGTCAACCAGCCAGTCCTCTGGCTTCATGGAGCTGGTGTACTTGGGCGTGTCTCTTGGGAGCGTGAACCCTTTAGGAAAGGGCTCGTCTCGAATGCGGGGCCCGAAACAAGGTGGACCCAACTCGTCTTCTTCTTCCAGCGCCAGGGATCGGTGAAGTCGGTCGATCCGGTGGCGGGCGTCATTTTCTCCGACTCCCTCTCGGCGGCCAAGGCGGTTGCCGAGAGTCGGATGGTCAACAGGCGGCGGGGAGACTCGCCTTTCCTTGCGAGGAGGAGGAGGCGGACAGTCGTCCCGTCGTTCCACTGCTCTCGGGCGGCCGTCTTGGTCGTGCTCTATGGTAATGTGAGTCCGACTGTGGCTGACAGCCGGATCCTTGTCTTTCCTTCCTCGGGTGCCGCGAGTCGGCGTCCGAGACGTCGCGCCCTGATCTCGGCGTGGAGGCGGGTCGTCGTTTTGTTGCTGCGGCGCCTCCGTGCAGCAGCCCGCCTCGTTCTGGGCGGCAGCCGCGTCGAGGAGTCGTTGTACTCGCTCCGTCATCAGGCGGCGCTCTTCACCCTCGAAGTTGTCCAGCTCGTCTTCCGCCGACTGGGCGGCTCGAATGTTCTCCGCAGGTGTGGCGTACACAGGGCGATTTGCCCCGAACAGGTTGGCGATGCCCACGCCGCGCTGCTGGACCGCGCCAAGGCGGCTGGGCGCAGCTAGGGCTGGCGAGCCACCCACAGTGCGATCCATCTCACGCTGGTAGGCTTCTGACAAGCGTCTCATGCTAGCCAGCTTCTTCGCGCCTTCGACGAGCTGAAGGTGGCGCGCCTCCAACATTTCCGCGTCAACGTCTTCCGGAATGGGCGCAGTCAGGTCTTGCAGTGCCGCGCCAAGTGGGTCATGCGCTCCTCCGCCGGGAGGCTCGTCATGATCGATGACGAGCACCTCGGTGACGGTGCTTCCGTCACTCTCCGCGCGAGGGAGTGGCTCGTCGTAGACCACCACGTTGGTGGGGAACGCGTCAAGCGACGCGGTGTTGGAGTCGACCAGCATCGGGTCGGTGGAGCCTACCGACTCCAAGTCCACGGCAGGCTCGCCGGTGATGTGGAGTTGGTCGAGGAGGCCCGCGAGGAGGCTCTCGGGGCCGCACGTGCCTGCGTTGGATGCAGTTTCGTCGAAGAGGCAAACCTCATCGACAAGATCGGCGAGGCAGCTGGCTGCCACTACAAGAAATATGTCAACTTGTGACCAGCACTATTGCTCACTGAATGGTCACTGTTTTCAATTTGTGACCTTTTTGTGACCAAAAACATAAGGTCAAAAGCTGGCGGTCATAAACTGACTATAGCGACCTTTCTTCTGGAATGGTCGTAGTCGTTTATGACCAAAATACGTTTACTGTGGCGTTTTGGTCACTAGCAACCTCCCCAGGCCACGTAGGCATCCAGCATGGCAATCTGATGTGGCACAAGATTCAGCCCGGTCCAATTCGATTTTCTACATGGGCCTAGCCCAACAATTCTAGATTTTTTCCAAGTCAATTCTTGTGGGCTACATGGGCCAAGCCCAATATTTCAGCATCTTTATTTTTGGGCCTTGGCCTTCTTACAATCATTTATTTTCTATTTTCAATCATTATATTTTAGCGCTGGTCCCACTAGTCATAATGCCATACATCGGTCCCACATGTCAAAAATTTCAAAAATACTCAGATTTTATTCACAAGTGGTTCCCACTGGTCAAGTTTCCATTTCACATCTTTTCAACATACATAATCACTATTTCAAACATACACTAGTCTTTTACAATCTGTTAAAATATTACAAAGGTGCATCTTAAATTGTTCTCACTCATCAAATTGTTCATCAAGTAACACGAAGTCTACTACAATCTGTAGATAGTCTATTACAACCCCAATATGCCTACTGTTACAATATTGCAATATTTACAGTCTATTACAGTCAAACATAGAGACAACTCTTTGCTGAGTAGGGCTATACGGCTTCGAACTTCAAATTTCATAGACCTGGAGCTCCTGTAAAAGAGTGAACACACATACTACCAGCATTAGACTATTAGATTATTCCTGGACTATCAAAAAATTATATATTGAAAGAGATCTCATAGAAATGTAGATTTACGGGCCAAATATATGATAAAGCAACAGATTCAGCCAACTTTAAAGACCTAGATGTTTGTGATGCGTCTTCACAGAACCACAAGAACACTAGATATAGTATAATATGATTTTACTAGACATCATCGACACTTGAACCATAACATGCATGTCCAGCACCGAAACAAAAAATGGGACCATAACATGCATGTCCAGCAAGGAAACAAAAAATGGGACAAGTACTAATGCTGGATAACATGTACAGGAAGGCCATCCAATGGTTTCAACCACATCCTAATAAACCAGCGACACTCTAATACTACTAATTACGAGCAGCGAATAAAATAGACGAATGAGGCAACAACACTTGATCATCGGCACAACAGTCAGCAAGGACTCAACCACGATGCAAAAAGCATCAAAATCCTAACTAACCCATGAAACAGAGCATGGTTGTAGCATAGCAAAGGTAGGAGCTCACAATGGTGGTTTGTGTAGCCGATGTCGAACAGCCTCCGTTCGTCGCTTGCGAGCACCATGCACCTTGGTGCCTTGCATACGGTCTCCTTCGAGTCTGCGAGGGAAAGAATGAGGTGAAGGTTAGTCGCATCAAGGATGCTGCTGTTCTGGGTCAAGCTAAGTCAACGGCATAAGAGATTTTAGTCAATAAATATGGATTCAGCAAATGCATAGTGAGTTCAGTTGTTAATTGGCTGGTTGAATTCTACTAATAACGTACAGAACAACTAAAGCGGTGCTGCCATATATAGACACACAACGTAGATGAGAAAAATGGAAGACATGAATTTGATGCTATCTTGAAAGTAAAAAAGAACTATATTTATCACAACTTTGAAAAGTAACTAAATAGTGCAATGGTATAATATTTGATACGGCAACCAGGAAGTGGTACAATACAAATGCTGATTAACCAAATTACAAAAGAGTTCCCACACATTTGGTTCTCACAGGTAGAACTTAAGAATCATTGGTGAATTACTAGTGCAATAGAGAGATGCTGAAAACATACCCAAACCCGTTCAAGATTTCCGCACATTTTATTTTTGCAATGTTTTCTATGTAAAGAAGTTCTTTTCTGCAATGTTCCAGCAAACCAAATGAAATATGCCAGTATCACACTATGCACAATATGAACCCGCGTGAAATGCAAATGAACAGATGACCAAGTACCTGCTAGCATTTGTACAAGACCGAGATAATGTGATCATGCGTTGGGCAAGAGAAACTATTGACAGCGACCTCATAGCACAAAATTAAGCAGACCAACAATTTGTAAGGCAAGACCATGGCAGGGATCTAGTTCTCCCCCAGCAGAGTCCCTTTGGAGCCGATCAGCTCCCCACGCAAGCAGCTTCCGGATGCAATCCAAGTCCCCGCTGCGAGCCGCCAAATGCACGGGGTGAGGGGGCGCCATGACCCTGACGATCAGCCAGAGGTTGCTTCTCAACACAAGTACCTGCACGTATCACTTGTTGGAGTTAGTTCTTTCCAATTAATAAATTCTTTTAGTTGAACAAGACATGCTCATCCATGGTGCAGTCCAAGAATACATGTATAAATCATTGCCTGAACCATACATGTACGCATCTCTCTCTCTTTCTCTCTGAAATTGAATTGCCCTCTTAATTTTTTCCTCTGTTCCATACATGTACACACATGTTAAGTGAAACCCAAGGCACTCCAAGCTACAGGGAACCAAAATAAAGATGACAGAATAAGTTGAAACTTGTAAAGTTGAATATTCCCCAATACTCAGCATCCCACAAATGCAACCAAGCCTCCATGTACAGTTCAGGTTCAGACATGATTATATCTATAATGACCAAAGTAAACTCTATAGGTCTTCAACATCAACCTGTAGGCATCGAAGAGCAGAAGCTTGTGTTGAAA
This sequence comes from Triticum urartu, assembly GCF_003073215.2. Lineage (NCBI taxonomy): Eukaryota > Viridiplantae > Streptophyta > Magnoliopsida > Poales > Poaceae > Triticum > Triticum urartu. Next base: position 75,267,996 of record NC_053025.1, read on the forward strand.
ACAAATTCATTATACGACTCGGCATCAAACTAGACTAGAGAGAGAGTGTCCGATGATAATATCAGAGACAAAATCATGGTTGTTGTCACTGGTAAACTGATTATAGCTGACCTCACTCACTCACTGCTAGTGCTAGGTGATAGCAGTGAGTATCTGCTTATACCATAGAGAAAACCATCGTTGTTGTCACTAGTTACAGCCGAACTAACTCACTCGCTCACTCACTGCTAGTGCTATTGCTAGTAGTACATTCTGACCGACGGTGATATTATTATATGCAACATATTTTTATTTTTATTTTTGCGAATAATATGCAGCGTATTTGAGTAACAACAGCTAACTAGAAGCAACAGCAGCATGGATCAATCAAATTCTGCTAAAACTGAGAAAGAGAGGCTGTGCACCCACTGCATTGTACCTCGGGTGGGTAGGGGGCGTGGTCGAGGCAGCCGTGGGGTGTGATCTCGGTTCGGCTCCCCCGTTGCTCACTCACCTCGAAGAAGGACACTAGAAGCAGAGGCGGAAACAATGACATGACATTGTTGTACTCTGGTAAGTTGGAGGTGTTGGAAGCTGAAGCATGCTCTGGTTGGTGTACGTACCTGGAGAGGCGGCGGTGTCGAGGGAGTAGTTAGCGAGGGGGACGACGAAGGACTTGATCCTCCCCGTGCAGCACCTCGTCCTGCTCACCATCTTGGACGTGCTCTGCACAAAAAACCATTGCCGATCAATCAATCTGCAGATGAACCAACGCCAATGCGTGAGTGTGTGCCTACCTGAATGAGGAGGTAGCTCCTGTCGTCCTAGGCGTTCTTGAGGACCTTGAACCCCTGCCCGTAGTATATGTGGAACAGCCGCGCGTCCTCCGCCCTCGACACCGGCCCGGCCACCACCGCCGGCGGCTTGCTCGCCGCCTCTGCACCAGCGGCGGCCAAGTGCAGTGCTGCAGCTTGGGCAGGTCCTCCTCGAGGAGCTTGGCCTTGGCACGGCGGATCTTAGCGTTGAGCGTGACGACCATGGCCTGGTTCTTCCCCTGCTTCGCCGCCTCTGCTTTCTGCAACCAAACCGATCAGATTTGGACCAGGGCAGCGGGGGTAGGGGCGGAGAGTAGGGTACCTCGACGCACTGGGAGATCTCTGCGGGCGAGCGCGTGGAGGGTGGGGCGTCGTGAGGAGAAGACGGTGGAGAGGAAAGGGAAGGGATCGAGAGGAGTGGGGACGGAGTGGTGATGGAGGGCGTGGGTGAGGATGGCGGCGAGCTCCGCTCGATGGAGTTGGCGGCGGTGATCTGGCCTCGCCGTCGCCGGAAGTGGTGGATCCCAGCGAAGTTAGGGGTGGCTGCCGAAACCCTAGCTAGGCACGGGGGGGGGGGGGGGGGGGGAAGGCGGGAGCGACGATTCTGGCCGGAGGCGAGGGAGGAGTGGAGTGCAGACCGGCGGCGAGGGGAGAGGTGGGTGGCAGAGGCGAGGGGAGAGGTGGGCGGCGGAAGGAAGGGGCGGCGGCGGAGGGATTTGGATCGGGGAGAGGAGTGGGGGCGGGGAGGGATCTGGATCGGCTAGGGTTGAGAGAGAGAGGCTGCACTGGGTTGGATCGACGGATGGATTGATGTATGGATGGACGGATGGACGGATGTTTGCCACGTCATCGATCCATGTCACAACGGATTCCACCAATCAGAATTCAGCTCATGTTTCTAGTTTTTATCCTCTTATTTAGGGCAAACATTCAACATATTAACCACTTATAGTTTTTTAAAATGAAATAATATTGTGCACATGTGTGTATGTTGTGATGACAAACAATGTTGATCTAGGGAGTTTTCATTTTCATTGCACAAAAGAGTCGTTTTCTATTTTTCGAGTGCCCGAAATGGTTTTTTTTGTGAAGGACCTACCATACATCTATTGCAAAATTGGACCAAATCATTCTCCTAAAATATTAGGCAATGTTTAATGCACAATTAACCAAATGGTTGGGTGTCAAAAGTTTTGATCCACCTCTCGTGAAAAAGACAAATTTTCGTCAATTCAGTTGGAAGCGGGTCAAATTTGAACTGCATGTGCCTCATAGTTTGCTATTTATTTTTTCCAAAAATCATTTCTAGGCACATAAGTATCTACTTAATCAGAGAAACACCAAAAAATTCCAGGATTCAACCACTAGCTAGGAACGGTCATTCCCGCCGTTTTGACCGCATTTTGAAACGGGCATAAAAAATTCAAAAAAATCAAAAAAATGGGAAACCTTCACATTGTGTCATTATATGTGGCCAAGTTCCTAGGAAAAATAACAAACTTGTAATACGGCAACTTTTTTAAAAAAGTGTTCTCACAAACGAGCTATCGCGTGTGGAGATCAATGGCTTTCAAGCCAAATGATCAATCTTATGGCCACATCCATGGCATAGTTTGTTCAAATGATCTCATATTGTGCACAAGGGTGCATATTGGAATGTCAAACAATGTTGCCTAAGGAAGTTTTCATTTTCTTTGGACTAAAAAACCATTTTCCATTTTTCGAGTGCCCAAAAGGAGGTTTTTTTGTGAAGGACCTCCAAAATAATTGTTGCAAAATTGGACCAAATCATTTTTCTAAAATACTAGGACATATTTAATGCACAATTGACCAAATGGTTGGGTGTCAAAATTTTTGATCCACCTCTCATGAAAAAGACAAATTTCCATCGATTCAGTTGGAAGTGGGTCAAATTTGAACTTCATGTGCCTCATAGTTTGCTATTTATTTTTTCCAAAAATCATTTCTAGGTACATAAGTATCTATTTAATCAGAGAAACACCAAAAAAATTCCAAGATTCAACCACTAGCTAGGAACGGTCATTCCCGCCATTTTGACCGCATTTTGAAACGGGCATAAAAATTAAAAAAATCAAAAAATTGGGAAACCTTTGCATTGTGTCATTATATGTGGCCAAGTTCCCAGGAAAAATAACAAACTTGTAATACGACAATTTTTTTTAAAAAGTGTTCTCAGAAATGAGCTATCACGTGTGGAGATCAAATGGCTTTCAAGCCAAATGATCAATCTTATGGCCACATCCATGGCATAGTTTGTTCAAATGATCTCATATTGTGCATAAGGGTGCATATTGGAATGACAAACAATGTTGCCTAAGGAATTTTTCATTTTCTTTGGACGAAAAAACCATTTTCCATTTTTCGAGTGCCCAAAAGGAGGTTTTTTTGTGAAGGACCTCCAAAATAATTTTTGCAAAATTGGACCAAATCATTTTTCTAAAATACTAGGACATATTTAATGCACAATTGACAAAATGGTTGGGTGTAAAAAGTTTTGATCCACCTCTCGTGAAAAAGACAAATTTCCGTCGATTCAGTTGGAAGCGGGTCAAATTTGAACTGCAGGTGCCTCATAGTTTGCTATTTATTTTTTCCAAAAATCATTTCTAGGTACATAAGTATCTATTTAATCAGAGAAACACCAAAAAAATTCCAAGATTCAACCACTAGCTAGGAACGGTCATTCCCGCCGTTTTGACCGCATTTTGAAAGGGGCATAAAAAATTCAAAAAAAATAAAAAATTGGAAAACCTTCGCATTGTGTCATTATATGTGGCCAAGTTTCCAGCAAAAATAATAAACTTGTAATATGACAATTCTTTTAAAAAATTATTCTCAGAAATGAGCTATCATGCATGAAGATTCATGGCATCAAGCCAAATGATCAATCTTATGGCCACATTCATGGCATAGTTTGTTTAAATGACCTCATATCATGCACAAGGGTGCATCTTGGAATGACAAACAATGTTGTCTAAGGAAGCTTTCATTTTCTTTGCACGAAAAATTCATTTTCCATTTTTCTGGGTGCCCAAAATGAGTTTTTTTGTGATGGACCTACCATATATTTGTTGCAAAATTGGACCTAATCAATTTTATAAAATACTAGGCCATATATAATGCACAATTGAAAAAATGGTTGGGTGTCAAAAGTTTTGATCCACCTCTGGTGAAAAAGACAAATTCCCGCCGATTCAGTTGGAAGCGGGTCAAATTTGAACTGCAGCTGCCTCATAGTTTGCTATTTATTTTTTCCAAAAGTCATTCCTAGTTACATAAGTACCTATTTAATCATAAATACATGGTTTGGTGGCGATACGTCGGGGTTTGGGCGGTGGCCGAGGCCCCCAACTCTAGAGCGCGTAAACTCGCATGCCCGCCGCATGGTCACCGTGTGACCGTGGCGTTGCCATGTCTTCTGGGCGGCCTAGGCGTGTCTAGCGGGTTGGGCACTCCCCAGGTAGGTGCTAGGAAGAAAATTACAACATAAGATTCTCACGAGGAGACCGATCGATCCTCAAACATGAATTAGCAGCCAAGTGCTTGATTAGCGGTACGGGAAATGCACATGGCTAATGGGCGTGAGTTTTGGCTGAGGATGATCAGTTACTAAGAAGACCGTCTTCACAACTTTTCAGCTCAAAAGGAGGAGCCTAGGTGGTACTTGCTTTGCAAACTACCACACTGGACATAAATACGAATGTTGAAACTCGGCTCAAAATAATGAATGGATTGAGCTGGCATTTGGTGGAGAATGGTTATTTGGGCATAGGAAAGCACTGTAGAAAATGTATACTATTTGGACATGCCAAAGTGGTACTTCCTTCATAATTCTCTTCTATGGACAAAAACTTGGGAAAACTAGTGAGAGAGATTGGATGAATGAAATGAGCTAAAAATTGGTGTAGGTAAGTTACATAGGTATGGTCATGCGCTGGTAAATTTTCAGATCATTTGGGTAAGCCTAGCTAGTACTTACTTCACAAAGCTTCTCTCGAGGTAGAAACTTTGGAAATTTCCTGAGAAAGATTTACTAGGAAAATTGAGCTGAATATTATCATGTGGCGATGATTTGGGTATGGAAGAGTGCCCGAAAAGTTTGAGGGTAATAGGAGGGGTCTATATAACACTTGCTTTGCAACGTGTCAATTTGGCCATAAAATATAAATTGAACCTGGGCTCACATAGTTGATTTGACTGAGCTGCAATTAGGAGGAGGGTGATAATTTGGGCATATGAAGGAACTGCATAAATTTCATGTCATTTAGAGATATAAAAAAGGTACTTCCTTCACAATGCTTCTAGGTGGACAAAAACTTTGGAAATTTGCCGAGGAAGATTTGCTAGGCAAATGGAGCTGAATTTTGTCATGCGGTAATGATTTGGATAGGAAAGAGTGCCCAAAAATTCCGAGGGCAATCAAGAATATATAAATAGCACTTCCTTCATAAAGTGTTATTGTGAACAGAATAGGAAAATGAATATTGTTGAATTAGTTTTGATATAGGCAAGGAAGGATTTTTACATATTTGATGAAGATATGACCCAAAGAATTTATGAGAATTTTTTTGGAATTTTGGGAATGACAGAAATATAGGTTGCTTCACAACCTAGGGCAAAAACTACCACATGGACATGACACGTTGGCAAAACTGATGAGGTGGCGCCTAGTCATAGCAACCCACCACAATTTACAAGGTTATGACCATCTATATTGGTCATGATCAGCTAGAAATAAGGCAGCAGACCAGTGTTATCTGCTTTATGACCATTTCGTGTAATGAAATTACGACCTTTCTGACCAAAATGGTCGTTATAGTTTAGGGTTTGGAGCCCCCCGAATAGCTTTTGACCAATTGGTCTGAAATGGTCATAGATCTATGACCAATTCTTCCAGGGTCACTAACAGAAGGTCACTAGTTGACATGTTTCTTGTAGTGTGCGCAGGCGATCTCAGCGCCGTGCAGCACGTCAGAGCAAACTCCGTCTCGCGTGCCGAGCTGGCTGCGCTCGCCAGGGAGGAAAAGGATTCCCGTCCAGAGCAGGTCTCCGGACGACGGTGCACCATGCCCCACGATGGGCGCCAAATGTCGGGGGTTGGGTGCGACATATGCCAAAGGATGGCTTATCATGGTGGGGGCGAGTAGAACGTCGCCGGTGCCTGGAAACGGGATAAGGCGAAAGCATGCACGCCGGCGAATCTTACCCAGCTTCGGGGCTCTCCGAGGAGATAATACCCCTACTGCTGCTCTACAGGGTCTCCGCATGATCACTATGGCAAAGTGTTTACACGGTTGCTCCTCGAGCTGTTTCCTGGAGGTAGGAGCAGGCAATGCTAGCTCTCTCCTTCCTATATGATCTGGTCTAGTGCTAATGGATTCCAACCCTTTGCATGGATGCCCTAGGGGGTTTATATAGGCCTACCCCCAGGGGTACAATGGTAATCCGGTTGGGAGCGGGCCCAACCGTCAGTCTCTCTGGCCGCCGTCTTATCCGCCGACTCCTAGGGCCCGCCGACTGGCTCGGTACGGAGCCGACGGGCCACGTCCGCCGCGGGCGGGTCTTGCCGGCCGTAGATTACTGTAGCCGTGCCTCTAATGACGCAACCTCGGTCATGAGGTCGTGGAGACAGCTCTGCCGTCTGGCGTGCGATCACTGTGGCCACTACGTGTTGCGTCTGATTAATGGCGCGTGGGGCCCGTGGGAGGGGCCGGCCGACTTCTGGTGGCCGACTTCCATCCGGGCCGACTGGTGGCGCTCTCGCCGTCTTTCGTACGCCCGCCGACTGGTGGGACCCATCATCCCTGGGTCGTACCGGCAGGCCATCGTGGGCACAGGACTCCGCCCTCTAGAGCTGTCATCAGGGCCGGCATGGCAATAGTGTCACGCCGCGCAGAGATCTCTGCGGGTACAGCGTACTGTAGCCACGCCTCCCCTTGGAAAAGGGGTGGGAGTGGACCTTACTATGGCCACTCCCCATCTCATCCCTCTTTATGAGGGCATGGGGGTTGTTGGCGTCGTGGGCCGACTCCCCAAGGCCGGCTTCTCTGGAAGTCGCCAGTCAGGAGTCAGCTTATCCTGAAGTCGTCCCTGGGAATCATCCGCGAGTGGGCAGTCGGCCGCCTCGCTGCCGACTCTCAGAAGGTGGCTCTTCGTCCTGGGGTCTCGAGTGGCGCAGTCTGCCTCAATGTCTTGAAAGGTTCTGGTCCTGGGTTAGCCTACCCGTGGCCCATTACTCCGACAATGGTAGCAGCCAAGGAAGCTCGCTCCAAAATCAGAGCGGCGAAGGAGGAGCTGCATCTAGCTGGAGATATCGCAGCTGGGAAGCCCTTTTTGTTGCGGACAAAGTTCGGAGATCCAAAGTATGCCCCTCTTGATCAACTATGGAGTTCTGCAGACGCATACATGGATTTGGCGGCAAGTGCTGCTGATGCGGCCGAGTACTTCAAGGATCAAAAAGATTGTGAAGTGGAAAAGCTATTCTGGTCACAGTTCCATGTTCCAGTGTGTCCGCTGCTGTTGAATGAGCGAATGGCTGCATGGGTGAGCTCCATAGGTTTTCCGGGCTTGCCATGAGGTCTATTGTGGATCATCTGTGGCCGGAAGGGCCAAGGCCGAATAGTTATTTTAGTTTAGTGCAACAGTTCCTTGGTGCTGTGTCGCACATCGACGCTATGAAGAGGTCGGCGTGCATAGAGGGTGCGCGTATGGCACTTGCCCGTGTCAAGACATACCGGGCAGAGATGGAGGCCACCGCTATTGCAACCCAGAGTCTGGCCGTAGGCCGAGTATCTTACGAGCACTACTTTGAAGAAGTCCTTGAAGGCGCTCGTTCAATAGAGGATCGGTGCTCGAAGAATATAATGTTCTAGTGACATCTATTCCCATTGTAAAAACAATGTTTTATTGTATTATGAAGGCTGTATTTATACTTTTGCCTGAAAGTATTATGATGCCTCCTGTTTGGCCGTTTATGTATATATGTATATAACCTGAAAGTTTGTAGTCGTCGGCTTCAGCCCCCACGCATATAATGCGTGGGTGTTCGCAAAAAATGCGTATTCACACTTGATCCAACGTCTTTGCCCGTTAAGGAGGTGGTGGCGCAGCGAACGAGGCAATCAGACTATATTGCTTTAACACTTTCACTTAACCATAGGAGTTTGACGGCGGGACTACTAGATAGCACCTGGTACCTCCGCGCTCGTCCTAATACAATGCGCGTACGTACATTACCAGGAAACGGCCCTTCGTTAATGCGGAGGAATCCCGAAGATTCCGCTAAGTCATCGAGTGGTTGACCAGTCTCGCGCTTTATCATGACAGTCAGTTTTCGGCTTTCTCTACTAAGGTGCTCATCTGGATGAACCAGGGCACAATCGCAGTAGTTCTCCCGGTGCCGCCTTAGCCGATAGAGCGGAACATAAGGTAGCAAAACACGGGAGCCGGGCAAACCCTACATTCGACCAAAGACATGATTCGGAGCTGATGCATATAAGGCCAAACTCGTGACACCGAACACTCCCTAAGGTATTCAGTCTTCATAACATATGCCGGGCTGAACAATGCCCTTAATGATAAACCCCGAGTGTCCAGGTACGTGCAATATTCTGACGTGGCAAAATGCCAATAACGTCAGCATCCTTCTCGGTTATATTGAGTATCCGGAGGATGTGAACAACAAGAGACTGAAAAAAGGTTTACACGGGGTCTTAATCTGAAAAGAAACCTTTGAGCGGGTCTCTGCTGCACGTCTGCGCCTGTGTCTCCGTTGTGCCGTGTCCTGGATGGGTGTAGCACGATTGTCATCTTTAAAGAGAAGAACTTAGGTGAAACTTGTCGTGCCAAAAAATTGGTTATTCTTGCCCTGATTACACGCGGAAACCCTGGTACCGTCTATGAAGGTTTAACCATCAAACCAATCTCAGGTATATCTAGTGATGCACCGGACTCGTCGAGCCATGTCCGTGGTCTTGATGATCTGTCATTTATTCTGGCTGGTGAGGCCGTCTAGTGCTCGGCTGTTCAAGCCACCGCACGTTCTTCCGCGCATAGAGAACGCTCAATATTTCCACTAACTATGATGGTGCCACGTGGACTGGGCATCTTAAGCTTAAGAGAAGTGTAATGTGGTACCGCATTAAAATGGGCGAAAGTTGTTCTTCCGAGTAGTGCTTGATAGCCGCTTCAAAATGGAGCAATGTCGAAGTCTAACTTCTCACTTCGGTATTTGTCAGGTGAATCGAATACAACCTCTAGTATTAGAGAGCCCGTGGAGCGGGCCTCTGGGCCTAGGGGTGGAAAATGGTAGGGGATAATCCGAAATATCCGATATTCGTATTCGAGAAAATGCCTATTCGTATCTGAAACATCCGCATCCGAATCAAAATGGAAATGTAAATTATCCGTATCTGAATTTATAAAACAAATAAAAAATAAAATATGATAGGAGATTTTGACACAAATATGGATATGGAAGTGGATATATCCGTATCCGAATAAGATTATGGGATGTAATTTTTAAAATTCTAGGCCCAATATTCCAATTATCCAACATAAAAGCCAAATAAGTGGTCAAATTTTACTCGTTATATGATTAAACTTATAAATTATTATGCATTACAATAGTATTTATTCATAAACCTATTTATCATTGACTTATTGTATGTCACAAGTTGATTATTTTAGGTCACATAGCTATTGACTAATTTACTTAAGCAATATGTTGATATTATTCGTATCCGCTCCGAATCAAGAAAATATCCGATACGTATCCGTATTCGAATAATATCCGTGCCACATCCGTATCCGATAACATCCGTATTCGGATTCGTATTTGTTTTGAAAATATGAAAATGAAAGTGGTAAGAGCACTATCCGATCCACATCCGATCCGTTTCCACCCCTATCTGGGCCTGGTATTACTCCCTTGAAGGTAGTATTACTGTGGCTGATTTTCGTCGGGTCTATCCCCATTTTGTGTACTGTGTCCTGATATATCAGATTTAGACCACTGCCGCCGTCCATAAGGACTCGTGTGAGATGGTATCCGTTTATTATTGGGTCTAACACCAAGGCATCCAATCCTTCATGCTGGATGCTTGTCGGGTGATCCCTGCGATCAAAAGTGATCGGGCAGGTCAACCAGGGTTTGAACTTAGGGGTGACGGGCTCTACGACGCGTATGCCTCGGAGTGCATGTTTGCTTCTCCTCTTCGTCACGTGGATCATGTTTACTGTTTTAACCTCTGGTGGGAAGTTTTTCTGTTCTCCAGTGCTTTGCAGGCAAGGTTCGTCCTCGTCTTCGCTTGGTGTCTCCCTCCCCTTGTGTTCGGCCTTTAGCTTACTGGCCTGCTTCAAGACCCAACATTCTCGGTGGGTGTGATTTGCAGGTTTATCAGGGGTGCCATGAATCTGACATAGTTTGTCTAGAATCTTGTTTAGGCTGGACGGTCCATCTCTGCTGCCTTTGAAAGGCTTTTTCCGATGACCTGGTCGAGAGCCCCTGAATTTGGCGTTTGCCGCCGTATTATTTGTGCTGACTTCTTTATTTCGACGCTTGCTTTTACTGCATCGTGATTTTCCATTGCCATCCCTGACTTCAGATGTGCTTGGGTCGCTGGTGCTACTGCGGGCTAACCAGCTATCTTCGCCCGCACAAAAGCGGGTCATCAGGCTTGTCAGGGCTGCCATTGTTCTTGGTTTTTCTTGGCCGAGGTGTCTGGTGAGCCATTCATCTCGGACGCTGTGCTTGAAAGCTGCTAAGGCTTCGGCGTCTGGACAGTCGATGATTTGGTTCTTGTTAGTGAGAAAGCTGTTACAAAGCTTTCGGGCTGACTCTCCGGGCTGTTGAATTATATGACTTAAATCGTCTGCATCCGGAGGTCGGACATAGGTCCCTTGAAAATTAGCCTGAAAAGCATCCTTGAGCTCCTCCCAACTTCCAATTGAGTTTTCGGGGAGGCTTTTCAGCCAGTGTCGAGCTGGTCCTTTGAGCTTGAGGGGCAAGTACTTGATGGCGTGGAGATCGTCTCCGCGAGCCATATGGATATGGAGGATAAAGTCCTCAATCCAGACCCCAGGGTCTGTGGTCCCGTCATACGCCTCTATGTTCACTGGTTTGAATCCTTTTGGGAATTCATGGTCCAGCACCTCATTGGTGAAACATAGGGTTTGTGCGGCACCCCTGTATTTGGATGTATCATGGCATTCAGACGGTTGTAGTATTCAGTTTTGGTTTTGTGCCGGAGCGTGCTTCCTAGATCCATCTATGGATCTAGTCATACTGGTTTTTTGGCGCAAGTCCTCACATAGATCGTGTGTGGACTTATGTGCGGCCTTGTTAGCCGCTCTATCGTGGTCACAAGGTGGTTGATCCGGCCGGTTGGCCATTTTATTTTTCGGCTGTGCGGGCTCTAAGGCCTCATCGTCGAATTCAGGTAATAGCTTGCGCTTTTGGATAGCTCTTTTGGATAGCTCTTTGTGCGGGCTCCACCATACTTTTCTTCGTTGTCGAGCACTCTGTTCCACCTGCTGTTGAGCGTATTTTGTGCGGCCTTAAGCGTTTGCTTCTGCTTCTTTAGACTCCTTGTTGTGGCAACAAGCCTGCTGCGGAGGTTCTCTTGTTCCAAGTGCCTTTCCGGGATGATGTGTGCATCTTCGTCCGGACTGTTTTCCTCCCCAAACGGGGGTTGATGAGGTTTATCCGTGGCATCGCCGTGTTCGGACATCGGATCCGTACTATGTTTGCCGTTTGCAGTTTCATCGTGCTCTGCCGTCGGGTTAATGTGGTCGTCGTTTCCTCCGGAGTCGACTGAAGTGTTATTTTCTCTTGCGCTGTTATCTCTGTTTTTGCCGAGGTGGGATTTGGGGCGGCGCCTACACCGACGCTTTGTTTGCTTCTTGGAGGGGTCATCCTCCGCTCTCTTGTCGCCATTGCCTTCTTTAGGTGTATCCACCATGTATATGTCATGTGATGAAGTGGTTGTCCAGCTCTCTATGGGCACTGATTCCTGTTCCTCTCCTTCATTGTCGTCCATGCCATCGATGTCTTCGGAGTCGAAATCGAGCATGTCGGTTAAATCGTCGATAGTGGCTACTAAGTGGGTGGTGGGTGGGCAGCGAATTTCTTCGTCGTCCGCATCCCCTTCTAGCCGGAGATAGTTCGGCCAAGGTTCTCCTGACAAGGAGAGAGACCTTAATGAATTCAGCACATCGTCGAAAGGCGAGTGCTAAAAGATATCTGCGGAGGCAAACTCCATGATCGGTGCCCAATCGTCGATGGGCACAGACGTAGGCGACTCAGAGCCTATGGCCGGGGACGAATCCAATGGTTCGGCAACACGGCTCTCACAAGGGGTGAAGTCAGTATTCGGCTCTATCGCCACTGAGTGTGCGGCCTCCATGGCGGGGTCTATCCAGCCGTCCTCGGATGGCGCACTTTGCTCCGGATTAAGGGCCGGATTAGTTGCAGATGCGATCTCCCAAACACTCTCCGACGGCAGAGTTACGTCATGCTCGTCGTGAATGTGCGGCGCACCTGACATGGGCTCGAATCCGTCGAAGATCAAGTCTCCATGGATGTCGGCAGTGTAGTTTAAGTTTCCGAACCTGACCTGATGGCAAGGGGCATAGCTCTCGATCTGCTCCAGATGGCCAAGCGAGTTGGCCCTCAGTGCGAAGCCGCCGAATATGAAGATCTGTCCGGGGAGGAAAACCTCACCCTGGACCGCATCGTTACCGATGATCGAAGAAGCCATCAAGCCTTTACAGTGACGGCACAGTGGAACTCTCAATGAAAGCACAAATGTCGGTGTCAAAACCGGCGGATCTCGGGTAGGGGGTCCCGAACTGTGCGTCTAAGGCGGATGGTAACAGGAGGCGGGGGACACGATGTTTACCCCGGTTCGGGCCCTCTCGATGGAGGTAATACCCTACGTCCTGCTTGATTGATCTTGATGATATGAGTATTACAAGAGTTGATCTACCACGAGATCGTAGAGGCTAAACCCTAGAAGCTAGCCTATGGTATGATTGTATGTTGTCCTACGGACTAAGCCCTCCGGTTTATATAGACACCGGAGGGGGCTAGGGTTACACATAGTCGGTTACAAGGGAGGAGATCTACATATCCGTATTGCCAAGCTTGCCTTCCACGCCAAGGAAAGTCCCATCCGGACACGGGACGAAGTCTTCAATCTTGTATCTTCATAGTCCAACATTCCGGCCAAAGGATATAGTCCGGCTGTCCGGAGACCCCCTAATCCAGGACTCCCTGAGGACAGCTAGTACAGCTTATCCCGACAAAAGTGGTCTTCACCTGCAAAAGGCTCTGGTGGTGACGCCGCCTTGGGCTCCATGGTGACCTCCGTCTTGCCGTCCTTCTGGTCCTGGTCTCGTTGCACCGATATGGAAACCTTTGCTTGATGCCTCGGTACTCCACGCCCGTGCTTGCCCCCTTAGCACCAAAGAGAAAACAAGGACGCTGCGCGCGCTGGCTCCCACCTGGTCTCAATCGTAATTGGCTCACGTCACGAGAACCTTGCGAGGTTTGCCATGCCTTGAATTCTCCGCCCATCGCGTGCCAGCCTGGTGAGGCCGCTCCTGAGGAGGTCTTGTGTCGTCCTCCTCGCGTGGGTCTTGAATGCGTTGTTGATGAGGATGGGCCATACAGGCCTGCTAGCAGAGCCACGCCGTGGGCCGCAGGTAGGCAAGTCTGGGGACCCCCATTCCCAAAACGCCGACAGTAGCCCCCGGGCCCAAGGCGCGCTCGGGCTTGGCTTCGAGGCGAAGCCAAAGGTCAAGTGCGGAGCGCCGCGGGCCCCAATAGCCTGCGGCCTTGGTCGACACATGGCGGTTGATTGGACGTGGGCATCTCCGCTTCCCCATGCTACTTTGATACCTGCTTGGCTAGCCGGCCACCGGTCTACATGGTTATTCCTCCATCGCTTGCGCCATTCTCCTCCAATTCCTCTGCTTCCCCCCGGACTCTGCTAGTCTTTCCAATCTGACCTTAGCTCTGTTCGCCCCATCCCCATGGCGCTGACGCAAGCAGATAAGGGGAAGAAGCCCATGTCTTCGGCTAGTGCGCCCCCGGCCGCCGAGCCCGCAGTTGGCCGATCGCTGGTGCTCAACGATGAGGCCATGGGCAAGGTGCATCCCATGCTCGCCTCCAGCTTCAATGAGTGGCGAAAGACGGTGGCTTGGCCTGCATCTCGCGCTTGCATTGACCGGGCGGCCACTGAGGTCCCCTTCTTCATCGACGCCCTTTGGGCTGGCTTGGTCCCTCCTTTCTCCGCCTTCCTCAATGCAGTGCTTTCCCATTATCAGATCCACATGTCGCACCTTGATCCCCGATCCGTGACCCTTCTTGCCGTCTTCACCTTCGTTTGTGAGGCCATGGTAGGCATTGCTCCTTCCGTGGCTCTTGTCCGCCACTTCTTCTCTCTACACCTGAGTGATCCTCAGCAGAGCTCCGGATGCCTGAGCTTCCAAGCCGTGGCGGCGACGGCCGGCGACGGGATCGGCTTCGAATTTCCACCATCCACGAGCGAGTTTCGGACACGGTGGGTGTTTGTTGATGCCGGAGTGCTCAGCCCCCTGCTGTCCTCTCCGTCAGGGCCCGCCATTCCTAACTCCGGTTGGTGCCACCGGAGGCTCGCCGATCCGCGCCTTTTCCTCGTCTAGCTCAGGTTGAGGTGGCTCAAAGACCTTGGCATGACTGCGCCTATGGTGGTGAGGGAGTTCGTCCGGCGCCTAATCGCTCTGCTTCAGCGCCACTCTCGGCCGATGTGGGCTTTGCTCAGCTGCCAGGACCACATGAGACTTCAGGAGTCTGGGCTCCCCCTTGAGGCGCGGCGAACGGTGCTCGAGGTCCTGACAGGCGTCCCGTTGCCAGACGACCTGCTGAGGAAGAGTTGTGTTTTGTACCGCTGCTCGAACAAGATGACATTCGCGGAGCGGATGCCCTCCTTCGACGAGCGGAGGCTGCGCCTAGTTGGCCTCGTGGGCCCCGTGAGAACCCCATCATCGTGGTCCCTCTCCTTGACACTGGCGTCGAGCTCGCTCCAAGTGTGGGTGCAGGGAGGCGAGCACCGCTGGGGGCCGATAGTGAAGGTGCCGAGATGCTGATGCCGGACAGGGCTCCCAAGGCGTCGACCTTGGGGGCTCGTGACCCTTGCCCCGGGGCGGCGGTTGAAGGGGCGACACAACCCACGTCTCCCAAGGCCCGGGCTCCTGAGGCCTTGGCAAGTCACCGTGAGGCAGTGCCGGACAGCTCCCCTCAGCTTGGCGCTTCTGAGGCTGCCCCTCCGAGCACTTCTCCTGCTGTGCCTCGTGTCGGCCGCCATGTCCAGCGCTTCGGCTGGCTTTGCGTGGACTTTGAAGAACTCCGCAATAGGAAGGGGTCCCCGAGCTGCGGCAGCGGCTCCTTTGGGCCGTTAAAACGGAGGAAGTACATCGCCGTTGACGGGTAAGTACCTCATCTTGGTGATCTTCTGCGTGTTGCTTTCCTTCCTGACGATTGTCTCCTCAGGACCCCTTCTGCCAAGGCCGCGAAATCTCCTAAGAAGTAGCTCCCTCTTGCCCCATTTCCCTCGCCAAACACGAGTGCCGCAGGCTCGTGCGCTGCCCACGGCATGGGGTCAACTGTGGGAGTTGGCCCGTCATCAAGGTGTCTTGAGCTTGTGCCTTCGCCATCTTTTCTTCGCGGCCTTGCTTGGAGCACAGCAAGCATGCCAAGGGCTCCTCCCCTGGTTGCGGAAGGTGGCTGGTTGGCTTTGATCCTATGGTCTTCTTCAGGCAGTGGGCCCCGTTTAGTTCGGGGCCCTCACGAGGCCCAGCTGGCGCCTGGGGCAGCGCCAGCCCCCAGCCCCCTGCTAAGAGGGGGCGCACCGCTCCAAGCGTCGCCCACAGCCCCCGTGGCGGAGGACAAGATGGGCTGTGCGCTTGAGTTTGAGCACGGGCGGAGCATTGTTCGTCATGAGCTCTTCCAGGAGGCGATGGGCACGATGAACCGACTCGGTGAACAACTTGTGGGTGTCGACGCGCGCCTTGAGGCTGAGGGTCTTCGGTTGGCGGAGCAGTGGCACAAGCTCAAGGTGGCCATCAACATCGGGCACCACCAGAGCGAGCTCGATAATGTGAAGGCTGAGGCTTCCCTCGCAGCCTCCCATGAGGCCTGCTCCCGAGCCCTGGAAGAGGCTCGGGAAGCTGACCGCCGTCGCAAGGCCGCGGAGAAGGGCGCGTGGGAGCTCCAGTCCTGGAGTGCCATCTTGGATCAGCATGTGGAGGCGCGCAAGGCTGCCCTTGCATCGTTGAGGGGGACGCCCGCCGAGGAGGAAGAGATCCAGAAGCGCGAGGAGGCGCTTGTGCTGGAAGCCGTGAAGCGCAGCCTTGAACTCGAACGGCTAGAGACGAGGGAGCGCCAGGTTGCTCAGGCGGAGGACGACGTCGGCGCGCGCGAGGCCAGGGCACAGTAGGAGGTCGACCGCCGGGTGGTCGAGGCTCGTGCGGATCTCGAGAGCAGGCATGACCGGAAGCTGAAGCTTGTGGAAGCCGGGGCCGCTGATAGGACTGCTGCCCTCAAGTCCAGGTTGATCGAGGTGGAGCGGTGCGAGGAGGCCGCCGGAACTTCCCTGGCCTCGGCGCAGACTGAGCCGGCCTCCACCCGTGCCGAGTTGCTCTCTCTTCGGCAGCGGGCCGCCGACACCGAGTCCGTCACGTAGCAGAACAAGGACGAAGCTGTCCTGAACTCCTGGGTAGTACTCTTCGTTGTCCTTAATGTATTGCCAATCAACCCATCGCATATGACAGACAATGGGCTTCTTATCTAGCAGCACTGTCTTGTAAAAATCCTGCTGCTCCTTGGTGTGAAACCTGTAGTCAACTGCTGTCCTTCTCCTTGAAGCATACGGGTCTGCTTCTCTCCACTTCCTCAGCCCTGAATCTCTCTTGAGCTTCATATCCTCAGCCACAGGATGAGCATCGTTGTGGTCTGGGATCTTGGGCTTGAGCTTTCTAAGAACTTGCTCTTCATCCTCTTCTTCAGCAACAGTCTCAGGCACTGGGGCCTTGTTCTTCTCAGCTGCAGGAATGCTCCTTGTATTCCTCTTTGGTTTTGGCTTGGAGGTAGCTTTGGGCTTAGATGCAGTAGCCCCTGATCTTATGGCATCTCCCATTATCTTGGGTGCCTTGGGTGCTGGTGCAGCTACGTCTTCTTCATCTTCCTCTTCCATGATGGAAGCTTTGCCAAGCACTCTAGCCACAGTCTTCTTCACCCTTTCCTTTCTTTTCTTGCCCTCAGCTGCAACTGGCTCTATGGGCTTCTCAGTTGACATTCTGGCCTTTGACATTGGCTGCCTGCCTGCTGGCCTTTTGATGTTCAGCCCTGGCTTTGTCCCCTGAGCTGGCTCAACTCTCTTGGAGGTTGCTTCCTCTTCTGCCACATAATCCTCATCTTCTAAATCTGAGGTTCTCTTCTTTCTCTGTCTTGTGGCAGCTTTAGGCAGATTGCTTGGGGTACTTCTGCTGCCATCATCTGAAGAGCTGGAGGGACTAGTGCCCTCACTCATGTGCACCTGCTGCTCTGACATGCTCTAGCTGTCACTTTGATCAGACATGCTGCAAACTCTGACTTCAGACCCTGTGAATAGTTTATAGATGAGGTAGAATAGATGAGTATCACAAAATGCAGAGATTTTTGCAAAAAGAATGATCCAAAAACTTAGTTTTAGTTTCCCACTGAAATAATCTCGGATTTACAGATTTTCAAACTCGGTGATACCGAAGCAGTTTTGGAACCTAAACTAGTGAACTCGGTTGGACCGAGTCACAGTTCGGTGGCACCGAGACTGCTAGGGTTTCACAGAGTTTCAAAATCGGTCACACCGATAAGTAATTATCGGTCAGACCTAGTCTCACTTGTGCAATGGCATAAGCCAAATCGGTGGGACCGAGTTTTTCAACTCGGTGGGTCTAAGATGGTTTCGGCGGAAACCTAACCCTAAAATTTTTGAATCAAAGCTGATCTACGGGCATATTGACTGGATAGGAGTGTTTCAATCGTGGCAAGAATCATGAAGAACACAATGTGCTAGGAATCGAACGGGGAATAGCACTTTGATCGAGTCCATACCCTAGTTTGGCGGAGACTCGCTACGGCGGCAACGGCGGGGCAGAATTCCCGTTGACGGCGACGGAGACCAGCGACTGGAGGCGGCTGGTGGCGAGAAGACGATCCGGAGACCATGTTGGCAGAGCAGGCTATCACGCGGGCAAAGGGGTTCGGAGAAATTTCCAAATTTTGCCCGTGACTATATATAGCCCGACCTTGTCGGTGTGACCGAGTGGAACAACTCGGTGGCACCGAGATTCATAACTGCAGGCAGTTACTGAAACTCGGTGGGACTGAAATGTTCAAATCGGTTGCACCGAGATCAAAAACCTAGATCAACTTAATGATCTCGGTAGGACCGAAAGTGGGGTATCGGTTAGACCGA
The DNA here is from genome assembly GCF_003073215.2 of Triticum urartu. Classification (NCBI taxonomy): domain Eukaryota; kingdom Viridiplantae; phylum Streptophyta; class Magnoliopsida; order Poales; family Poaceae; genus Triticum; species Triticum urartu. Next base: position 75,286,309 of record NC_053025.1, read on the forward strand.
GAATCATAAAGAGGTTTTGGAAGTTTAAGTCTATGACGAATCGGGGACTCCGAGCGCTCCTCACACAGAGTGGTTCGAATCTGACTTGATCAAATTTTGTGATGCAGCATGAATAGAGTTTGAGACGAGAAAAGCATAGATAGCTAGAGTAGGTTCTTAGGCATTCTTGTCCATCCACTTGGCAAAGGAAATAAAACCAAACAATCAAAACAACAAGTGGATGTCCTCGAATGAGTAAAATATGCAACCAGTATGCTCACACAATAAGATGGCAAATGAAATATGTGGCAAGGCATGCACAACCAATTCTAGCATCTATCAAGCAATTTGCGATGACAAGCTCATCTATATATGAGTATATTGGCTTAGGAGTCAAGTGAGAACACTTGATCATAGGTCCTACTCATCGTTTAAGCTCAAGTGGGGTTACCACTTTTACATAAAGCATTGTTGTGTTCACATCTTTAGAGTTGCTTTAGCTCAAGTCTTAGAGTAAAGCTCCCCCTAGATGTGATATCCCCCCTAAGAGGGATGAACTAACCTTGGGTTTTGTCGATTATGACTTCATGTAGATGTTGAAGATGTGGACGCTCAATGTTGATGTAGATCACTTGGAGCTATCCATTTGAGTGAATTGCACTTTCAATACCTACATGGGTTAGTCCCACAAGGAACAAACAAGGATATCCATAGACATAGAGTGATGCACACACAAGATGATGTCCATGAAAACTTTTAGGTTACCTAGTCCCTTGTCTTACCAACAAGAGGATTTGTGACTCCTTGAACTAGTGCAAGATGTGGAAGTTGATTGCACTTGTTCTTGCCAAAATGATAAGAGTGAAGTATGTTGGCGGAGTCACCCTCAAGAACTCTCTAGTTCTTCTTCTTTTGGATCCACACCATCTTGATGGGAATCCTTGGAGTTGTAGTCATACTTGATGAAGTGGAACTTGAAGTAGTCTTGGGAATCCACTTGACTAAGGTCTTAGGAGCTTCTTCAAATGCATCAATTTCCTCTTGAAGCTTATCCTTGCCTTTTTGCTTGTAGTCTTGTGGTGGAAGATCATCTTGAGCTTGTGTCCCCTTGAAAGAAGTATACTTCTCTTGTTGAGGAACAAACTTTGTCTTGGGGTATTGATCTTCTTCCCACTCAACTCCATTGGCATTGAACTTTCATTCAAAACCAACGCCTTGATTCTTCTGGTGCATTCCTTGCTTGCGCACAATTTCCTCGAATTGCTTACTCCCGGCAAGGCTTTTGTACACTCCTTTCTCTATAATTCCCTTCAATAAACTATTTTCTTGCTCAAGTGTAACTTGGCTAAGAGAATCATTAGTGGAATCAAGAGAACTACTAGAAGCAACAATATTGAATTTAGCATGATCATTGTTACTGCTAGAGGAAGAATCTTTCTTGTTCTTATTACTAGACTTGACTTGAGGCATGTAAGTGGATAAGAGTAAACGCTTGGCAATGTAAGAAGAGCTTTTCTTGCGGAGATCATCATTGATTGCTTTTAAGAACTCATGCTCTTGCTCAAGATTGATCTTTTCAAATCGTAATTTCTCATGAGCTCTTAAAAGTTCTCGATGATCTTCGAAGATAGTTTCATGCGCTAACTTAAGAGTGTTTAGTTCTTTAGTTAGAGCCTCAATCTTCTCCTTATCATTGTCATTCGTTTTAGCATGTTTAATTGACGTTTCATCATAGTATTCATCACTAGAGTTCTCAACAAGCAAATCATCACCTAACAAGTCATCTTCATCACCATTGAAATCAACATACTCGGGGTGTGTTACCTTAGGACCTTTGGCCATGAAGCATCTTCCAATTCCTTCATTTGGTGAGTCAAATATGTCGTAGGAGTTGGTTGACACAAGTGCTAGACCGGCAACACCTTCATCTTGAGTATCTTCGGAGTCGGAGTGATAACTTCTCTTGGAGTGGCTGTCGGAGTCGGAGCCGGATACGCATTCACCAACATGAGCTTGATGTCTTCGTCTTGTGTAGCTCCTTGATGATTTTTCCTTCCTTTCTGAATCCTTGCTTCTCCGTGAGTATCTTCGTTCATAACGATCATCTCTACTCCTCCTCTCTCTTGGTGGTGATTCTTTGCTTCTTCTTTTTGGAGAATCTTCTCTTCTCTTGTAGGGAGCCGTACACTCATTGGAATAGTGTCCGGGTCTTCCACAATTGTAGCAGTTTCGCTCTCGACTAGAAGATCTTTTGTCATTGTAGGACCTTGACTTGAAGCTTCTATCTTTGCTTCTACTCTTGTAGAACTTGTTGAAGTTCTTCACCATTAAGCTCAATTATTCATTGAAGTCTTGTTTCTCACTTGATGATGTAGGGGCTTCACATGAGGCTTTATAGGCACCACTTGATTTGTTGTGAAGTTCCTCTTTATCCTTAAGTGACATCTCATGAGCAACAATTCTTCCAATCACCTCCGTTGGATTAAGATCTTTGTAATTGGGCATCATTTGGATCAATGTGCATACGGTATTATATTTTCCATCCAAGGCTCTTAGAATCTTCTTGATGATGAATCTGTCGGTCATCTCTTCACTTCCTAAGCCGGCAATCTCATTTGTGATGAGAGCAAGCCTAGAGTACATTTCAGTGACACCTTCACCATCCTTCATCTTGAACTTGTCAAGTTGGCTTTGAAGCACATCCAACTTGGATTCCTTGACGGAGTCGGTACCTTCGTGCATATCAATCAAAGTGTCCCAAATTTCCTTCGCATTCTCAAGACGGCTGATTTTGTTGAATTCTTCGGGGCACAATCCGTTGAAGAGAATATCACAAGCTTGAGCATTGTATTGCAACATCTTCAACTCATCCGTGGTAGCTTCACGGTTTGGTTCTCTCCCATCAAAGAAGTCACCTTGCAAACCAACACACACAATAGCCCAAACGGCGGGGTTATGTCCAAGAATATGCATTTTCATTTTATGCTTCCAACTAGCAAAATTAGTACCATCAAAGTAGGGACCTCTACGGTGAAAATTTCCCTCGCTAGACGCCATACTCGCCTAGGTTGTGAAACCAAGGCTATGACCACCAAAGCTATGGAGATCAAAGCAAATGGAGACCAAAGCTCTGATACCACTTGTAGGATCGAAAGTATGTCTAGAGGGGGGTGATTAGACTACTTGACCAAATAAAAACTTAACCTTTTCCCAATTTTAGTTCTTGGCAGATTTTAGCTATTTTAGGACAAGTCAAGCAATCATCACACGATTCAAGCAAGCATGCAAAGAGTATATTGGCAGCGGAAAGTAAAGCATGCAACTTGCAAGAATGTAAAGGGAAGGATTTGGAGAATTCAAACGCGATTGGAGACACGGATGTTTTTCCTGTGGTTCGGATAGGTGGTGCTATCCTACATCCACGTTGATGGAGACTTCAACCCACAAAGGGTAACGGTTGCGAGAGTCCACACAGGGCTCCACCCACAAAGGGTAATGGTTGCGCGAGTCCACACAGGGCTCCACCCACGAAGGGTCCACGAAGAAGCAACCACCCACAAAGGGTCCACGAAGAAGCAACCTTGTCTATCCCACCATGGCCATCGCCCACACAGGACTTGCCTCACTAGCGGTAGATCTTCACGAAGTAGGCGATCTCCTTGCCCTTACAAACTCCTTAGTTCAACTCCACAATCTTGTCGGAGGCTCCCAAGTGACACCTAGCCAATCTAGGAGACACCACTCTCCAAGAAGTAACAAATGGTGTGTTGATGATGAACTCCTTGCTCTTGTGCTTCAAATGATAGTCTCCCCAACACTCAACTCTCTCTCATAGGATTTGGATCTGGTGGAAAGAATATTTGAGTGGAAAGCAACTTGGAGAGGCTAGAGATCAAGATTCATATGGTAGGAATGGAATTTCTTGGTCTCAACACATGAGTAGGTGGTTCTCTCTCAGAACATATGAGTAGGAATTGTGTGTGTGTTCTGATGGATCTCTCCTTGAATGAAGAGGGGGTGGAGGGGTATATATAGCCTCCACACAAAATCCAACCGTTACACAGTTTTCCAATCCCGGTGGGACCGAATCAACAAACTCGGTCGGACCGAAAATGTAAACCTAGTGACCGTTAGAGATTTTTGGTGGGACTGACATGCAACTCGGTAGGACCGATATGGTTAGGGTTTGGGCATAACGTAATCTCGGTGAGACCGATTACACAAAATCGGTGAGACCGAATTTGGTAATTAGCTAACCAGAGAGTTGGTCAGGCAAACTCGGTGGGACCGATTTGCTCTTTCGGTGAGACCGAAAAGTTACAAAGGGGAAACACTGAATTTACATTGCAATCTCGGTGGGACCGATTCGCTCTTTCGGTGAGACCGAAAAGTTACGAAAGGGAAACAGAGAGTTTGCAATCCCATCTCGGTGAGACCGAGATCCCTATCGGTAGAACCGAATTGCTAGGGTTTGGCAGTGGCTAATGACAAGTGAAACTTGGTGGTGCCGGATAGGAAGAATCGGTAGGACCGAGTTTGGCTTAGGGTTTAGGTCAAATGTGGATATGGGAAAGTAGTTGAGGGTTTTTGGAGCATATCACTAAGCACATGAAGCAAGAGGCTCATTAAGCAACACCTCATCCCTCCTTGATAGTATTGGCTTTTCCTAAAGACTCAATGTGATCTTGGATCACTAAAATATAAAATGAAGAGTCTTGAGCTTTTGAGCTTGAGCCAATCCTTTTTCCTTAGTATTTTGAGGGTTCCACTTTCACATCCATGCCATGCCAATCAATGAACTTTCCTGAAATAATCATCTTGGAATAGCATTAGCTCAATGAGCTATATGTTGTTATGAATTACCAAAATCACCTAGGGATAGTTGCACTTTCACCTCCGTCTTGCCGTCCTTCTGGTCCTGGTCTCGTTGCACCGATATGGAAACCTTTGCTTGATGCCTCAGTACTCCACGCCCGTGCTTGCCCCCTTAGCACCAAAGAGAAAACAAGGACGCTGCGCGCGCTGGCTCCCACCTGGTCTCAATCGTCATGGCTCACGTCACGAGCACCTTGCGAGGTTTGCCGTGCCTTGAATTCTCCGCCCATCGCATGCCAGCCTGGTGAGGCCGCTCTTGAGGAGGTCTTGTGTCGTCCTCCTCGCGTGGGTCTTGAATGCGTTGTTGATGAGGATGGGCCATACAGGCCTGCTAGCAGAGCCACACCGTGGGCCGCAGGTAGGCAAGTCTGGGGACCCCCATTCCCAAAACGCCGACAGTAGCCCCCGGGCCCAAGGCGCGCTCGGGCTTGGCTTCAGGCGAAGCCAAAGGTCAAGTGCGGAGCGCCGCGGGCCCCAATAGCCTGCGGCCTTGGTCGACACATGGCGGTTGATTGGACGTGGGCATCTCCGCTTCCCCATGCTACCTTGTTACCTGCCTGGCTAGACGGCCACCGGTCTACATGGTTATTCCTCCATCGCTTGCGCCATTCTCCTCCAATTCCTCTGCTTCCCCCCAGACTCTGCTAGTCTTTCCAATCTGACCTTAGCTCTGTTCGCCCCATCCCCATGGCGCTGACGCAAGCAGATAAGGGGAAGAAGCCTCTGTCTTCGGCTAGTGCGCCCCCGGCCACCGAGCCCGCAGTTGGCCGATCGCTGGTGCTCAACGATGAGGCCATGGGCAAGGTGCATCCCATGCTCGCCTCCAGCTTCAATGAGTGGGGAAATACGGTGGCTTGGCCTGCATCTCGCGCTTGCATTGACCGGGCGGCCACTGAGGTCCCCTTCTTCATCGACGCCCTTTGGGCCAGCTTGGTCCCTCCTTTCTCTGCCTTCCTCAATGCAGTGCTTTCCCATTATCAGATCCACATGTCGCACCTTGATCCCCGATCCGTGACCCTTCTTGCCGTCTTCGCCTTCGTTTGTGAGGCCATGGTAGGCATTGCTCCTTCTGTGGCTCTTGTCCGCCACTTCTTCTCGCTACACCTGAGTGATCCTCAGCAGAGCTCCGGATGCCTGAGCTTCCAAGCCGTGGCGGCGACGGCCGGCGATGGGATCAGCTTCGAACTTCCACCATCCACGAGCGAGCTTCGGACATGGTGGGTGTTTGTTGATGCCGGAGTGCTCAGCCCCCTGCTGTCCTCTCCGTCAGGGCCCGCCATTCCTAACTTCGGTTGGTGCCACCAGAGGCTTGCCGATCCGCGCCTTGTCCTCGTCTAGCTCAGGTTGAGGTGGCTCAAAGACCTTGGCATGACTGCGCCTATGGTGGTGAGGGAGTTCGTCCGGCGCCTAATCGCTCTGCTTCAGCGCCACTCTCGGCCGATGTGGCCTTTGCTCAGCAGCCAGGACCACATGAGACTTCAGGAGTCTGGGCTCCCCCTTGAGGCGCGGCGAACGGTGCTCGAGGTCCTGACGGGCGTCCCGTTGCCAGATGACCTGCTGAGGAAGAGTTGTGTTTTGTACCGCTGCTCGAACAAGATGACATTCGCGGAGCGGATGCCCTCCTTCGACAAGCGGAGGCTGTGCCTAGTTGGCCTCGTGGGCCCCGTGAGAACCCCATCATCGTGGTTCCTCTCCTTGACACTGGCGTCGAGCTTGCCCCAAGTGTGGGTGCAGGGAGGCGAGCACCGCTGGGGGCCGATAGTGAAGGTGCCGAGATGCTGATGCCGGACAGGGCTCCTGAGGCGTCGACCTTGGGGGCTCGTGACCCTTGCCCCGGGGCGGCGGTTGAAGGGGCGACACAACCCGCGTCTCCCAAGGCCCGGGCTCCTGAGGCCTTGGCAAGTCACCGTGAGGCAGTGCCAGACAGCTCCCCTCAGCTTGGCGCTTCTGAGGCTGCCCCTCCGAGCACTTCTCCTGCTGCGCCTCGTGTCGGCCACCATGTCCAGCGCTTCGGCCGGCTTTGCGTGGACTTTGAAGAACTCCGCATTAGGAAGGGGTCCCCGAGCTGCGGCAGTGGCTCCTTTGGGCCGTTAAAACAGAGGAAGTACATCACCGTTGACGGGTAAGTACCTCATCTTGGTGATCTTCTGTGTGTTGCTTTCCTTCCTGACGATTGTCTCCTCAGGACCCCTTCTGCCAAGGCCGCGAAATCTCCTAAGAAGTAGCTCCCTCTTGCCCCATTTCCCTCGCCAAACTCGAGCGCCGCAGGCTCGTGCGCTGCCCACGGCATGGGGTCAACTGTGGGAGTTGGCCCATCATCAAGGTGTCTTGAGCTTGTGCCTTTGCCATCTTTTCTTCACGGCCTTTCTTGGAGCACAGCAAGCATTCCAAGGGCTCCTCCCCTGGTTGTGGAAGGTGGCTGGTTGGCTTCAATCCTATGGTCTTCTTCAGGCAGCGGGCCCTGTTTAGTTCGGGGCCCTCACGAGGCCCAGCTGGCGCCTGGGGCAGCGCCAGCCCCCAGCCCCCTGCTAAGAGGGGGCGCACCGCTCCAGGCGTCACCCACAGCCCCCGTGGCGTAGGACAAGATGGGTTGTGCGCTTGAGTTTGAGCACGGGCGGAGCATTGTTCGTCATGAGCTCTTCCAGGAGGCGATGGGTGTGATGAACCGACTCGGTGAACAACTTGTGGGTGTCGACGCGCGCCTTGAAGCTGAGGGTCTTCGGTTGGCGGAGCAGTGGCACAAGCTCAAGGTGGCCATCAACCTCGGGCACCACCGGAGCGAGCTCGATAATGTGAAGGCTGAGGCTTCCCTCGCAGCCTCCCGTGAGGCCTGCTCCCGAGCCCTGGAAGAGGCTCGGGAAGCTGACCGCCGTCGCAAGGCCGCGGTGAAGCGCGCGTGGGAGCTCCAGTCCTGGAGTGCCGTCTTGGATCAGCATGTGGAGGCACGCAAGGCTGCCCTTGCATCGTTGAGGGGGACGCCCGCCGAGGAGGAAGAGATCCAGAAGCGCGAGGAGGCGCTGGTGCTGGAAGCCGTGAAGCGCAGCCTTGAACTCGAACGGCTAGAGACGAGGGAGCGCCAGGTTGCTCAGGCGGAGGACGACGTCGGCGCGCGCGAGGCCAGGGCCCAGGAGGAGGTCGACCGCCGGGTGGCCGAGGCTCGCGCGGATCTCGAGAGCAGGCACGACCTGAAGCTGAATCTCGTGGAAGCCAGGCCGCTGATAGGACTGCTGCCCTCAAGTCCAGGTTGATCGAGGTGGAGCGGTGCGAGGAGGCCGCCGCAACTTCCCTGGCCTCGGCGCAGACTGAGCCGGCCTCCGCCCGCGCCGAGCTGCTCTCTCTTCGGCAGCGGGCCGCCGACACTGAGTCTGTTGCGTAGCAGAACAAGGACGAAGTGCTTCAGCGGCGGACGTTGGAGTGCGTGCACGCTCCCATGCTCGAGGACCTCAGGAATAGGGCCAACACTGCCCTGGGCCATATCTATGATGAGAATGCTCCTCATCCCCATGCGAACGACTACGCCAGCCACCTCCGCTTCTTCGCTGACATGGTGACACGCCTGCAGAACCGTTCCGAGAGGGCTCGCCAGCTTGTTGAAGAGAGGAGTCGTAGCCTACTCGGGCGCGCGTTCTCCCTCGTCTTCAGCCATCTCCAGAATGCTGATCCAAAGTTCGATTTTGACACCGCCATTGCTCCCGTACCCGAAGCCATCCGGGGTGACCTGGCGCGATGGGTTGAAGACCACGTGGACGCGCTAGTCAGGGCCTTCACGTCAGACGACGACGGGGTGGTAGTCGCTGCAGACGAAGGCGACGTGGTTGATGACGGCGTTGGTGAAGGTGGAGGCGATGCAAACGACGGCGACAGCGACGCCAGCGGTGCGTCTGAAGATGACATGGGGGACGCGGCGAGCGACATATCCGGCTGATCCCGCATTTCCCTACTGTTTAACATGTAAAACTTGGGCGTGGCCCCTAAAGATTGTGAGAGCATTTTGAGAGGGGGAGCCCCTCATGTAAACAAATCGTAGCTTTTTATCCTTCTGTGTCAAATTGGGTATGCGTCTTCACGAGCTCACGTATGCTAGGGCAAGGTTGCTGTTGCGGTTTACCTTAGCCTGGACGAGCCCAAAACCGGCTCAAGAGATTGTAGGTTTCTAGGAAGCTCCTGAGGAATTCGTCGACACGCCTGAGGGAGGGCCGCGTGATGAGCGAGCGCCAGCCATGGCGCGACACGTGCGTGGCTCGTGTGCTTGATGTCCAGCTCCGCTCGCGAGGGGCCCATGAGGGGGGAGCAACAAGCGCAAACTCCGAAATAGGGCAAGAACCAGACTGCGAGAAATAGCTCGAACGAGAAAAAGGCATCCCTCCCGCACGCATCACATGAAAATTCAACTTCAACTTAAATCCAAATCCAGAAGGCATGGCTATAGAAAAGAGATCCAAAGCAAATGGCCGCGTCCGGCACCTAGTCTAGTCTTCGACGTCTTCTCACCAGCGCGGAGCTAAGTGCTGCCAATGGGCGTGGGAGGGAGCCCCCGAGGCCCGAGGGCGGCAGTCCTGAGACTCCGGGGCATGTACAGTCCCACTCATTATTATGTGAGAGTGTCACGGGCGACGATCTTCACAGGCGTGAGCCTTACTTCATATCGCCTGACGAGGGCCCCACCTTGCGCCACCCCCTACCACTTCCAGGATGACCAGAAACCAGGACGGCCCAACGAGGGAAGAGGGGACGCCAGCGGCGCCCTCGGCGACCACGGGTCCTCTGCCGGGGGAAAGGTCGTCGGCGCCACCCCGACAGAGGGCCTACCTCCGGGCATTGCCTTGCTCCGTGCGACGTGGGTAGGGGCCTTGCTCCTGGGCCCTCCCACGCAGCCCCCAGTGAGTCTCTCCTGATGGGGCGGGTATCGCCGTGCCGGAACCATTGCCTGGCGCCGTGACCTGGTTCATCTGTGACTCATGGTTAGCGTAAGCTTGTCCCTGAGGGATTAGTGGTACCCTGTATCTGTTGTCGACGGCTCGGCTGGTGGGGCTCTCTGGCAGCTCTTGGAAGGCTTCAGCTCCTAACACCTCCTCCTCCCATCCTGGCCTGAGGAATGAGCCGGGGTAGTCCTCGAGCGTGTACTCCTGGTCCATCATGCGGGGCACGTAGGCCTCCGAGGCCGCTGCCCCGAAGACCTCGCCGAAGTGCCCCACGCTCCATGTCGCTCAGCCTGTCATGCTGTCCTAAGGATGGCGGGGTGGCACCTCACCTAGGCTGTGCGCGATGATGCTCGTGCCCACCCCCGTCTGAGGTGGTGCGGGTGCGAGGGGGCGCCCTCCGCCGTGGATCGTGCTGATGTCGATGAAGCCCCCGGGCACACATGGGGGTACGCGGGTATGGCGAGGCCCGACGTGGGATCCTGCCGCTGCCTGGGGCGTGAGCTGGTAGCAGAAAGGTGGTGCTCCCGTGGCCACCGCGTCCAGTAGCTCGGCGACGTGTTCCAGCAGTGCATCCTAGCCGCTCTCCATTAGTTAGCACCACAGTAGCTCCTGTGCCACCGTGAGCGCGCCCCGCATGTTCGCCTGCTCCCTCCTGGTGTGCGGCGCCGTCGCCACGGCGTGGCTTGCGGCCCTTGCAGCAGCTCGTGTCTGTCGGGGAGTAAGAACAGAGGGTGAGTGACTGCGCCGCCCATGCCCCGTGGTGTTTGGCAGTGCACGTGCCCCCTAAGATGCGGGGTTGAGGCCTTCCTGGGCAGGCGCCGCCCGGGCAGGCCAGGCTGCCCAGCAGTTGTCGTCAGCCCTCGGGTCGCTAGACATTAGAACCGCGGAGTGTTGGTGGATCGACTGGTGGGGAAGAGGCTCCGGCGCACCCCTACCTGGCGCGCCAAATGTTGGATCACGGGTTCCGAAAAAACCCTTAAGGTTCGAACACTGGGGTGCGCACGAAGATCTCCCCCCTACCGATGCACGCCCTAGCTCAGCTAAGATCTTACGAACTAACTTGACGAACTCGCAGCACAAAGAACACAGGATTTATACTGGTTCGGGCCACCATTGTGGTGTAATACCCTACTCCAATGTGGTGGTGGTGGATTGCCTCTTGGGTTGAGGATGAACAGTACAAAGGGAAGAACAACCTCCTGAGGTTGAGGTGTTCTTGTGCTTGGCGAACTTGTGTGTGCTCTGGTCTTTCTTTCTCTGTGCGTCTACGGTTCGGTCTCCTCTAGCTATGGTGGTTGCTAGTCCTCTTTATAGAGGACCTGGTCCTCTCCCCCAACATTGAGCGGGAAGGGAGCCAACAACGGCCAATTTGAAAGGGGACAACTAGTACAGCTTATCCTGACAAAAGCGGTCTTTGCCTGCAAAAGGCTCTGGTGGTGATGCCGCCTTGGGCTCCATGGTGACCTCCATCTTTCCGTCCTTCTGGTCCTGGTCTCATTGCACCGATATGAAAACCTTTGCCTGATGCCTCGGTACTCCATGCCCGTGCTTGCCCCGTTAGAACCAAAGAGGAAACAAGGACGCTGCACGCGATGGCGCCCGCCTGGTCTCGATCGTCATGGCTCACGTCACGAGAACCTCGCGAGGTTTGCCATGCCTTGAACTCTCCACCCCTCGCGAGCCAGCCTGGTGAGGCCGCTCCTGAGAGGTCTTGTGTCGTCCACCTCATGAGGCTTGGCCCCTCGCGAGGGTCTTGAATGCCTTGCTGATGAGGATGGGCCGTACAGGCCTGCCAGCAGAGCCACGTCGTGGGCTGCAGGCAGGCAAGTCTGGGGACGCCCGTTCCCAGAACGCCAACATCCTCTAATGGAGAAATTATGCAACCAACATGCTCACACAATAATATGGCAAATGAAACATGTGACAAAGCATGCACAAACAATTCTAGCATCTATCAACGAATTGGCGATGACTAGGCCATCTATATATATGAGTATATTGACTTAGGAGTCAAATGAGAACATTTGATTGTAGGTCATACTCATCGTTTAAGAACAAGTGGGCTTACCACTTTAAATAAAGCATTGTTGTGTTCACACCATTACAGTTGCTTTAGCTCAATTTTTAGAGCAAAGCTCCCCCCTAGATGTGATATGCTCTCTAAGAGGGATGAACTAACCTTGGGTATTGTCGATGATGACTTCGTGTAGATGTTGAAGATGTGGATACTCTATGTTGATGTAGATCTTTTGGAGCAATCCATTGGAGTATTGCACTTTCAATACCTACATGGGTTAGTCCCACAAGGAACATACACGGATATCCATAGACATAGAGTGAAACACACATATGATGATGTCCATGAAAGCATTAGGTGACCTTGTCCCTTGTCTTACCAACAAGAGGGTTTGTGATTCCATGAACTAGTGCAAGATATGAAAGTTTATTGCACATGTCTTCGCCAAAAAGATTATTAGTGAAGTATATTGATGGAGTCACCCTCAAGAACACTATAGTTCTTCTTCTTTGGGATCCACATCAACTTGATGGGAATCCTTGGATTTGTAGTCGTACTTGATGAAGTAGAACTTGACGTAGTCTTGGGAACCCACTTGACCATGGCCCTAGGATCTTCTTCAAATGAATCAATCTCTTCTTGAAGCTTGTCCTTGCCTTTTAGCTTGTGGTCTTGTGGTGGAATACCATCTTAAGCTTGTGTTCCCTTTAAAGAAGTGGGGTCATACTTCTCTTGTTGAGGAACAAACTTCGTCTTGGGGTATTGATCTTATTCCCACTCAACTCCATTGGCAATGAACTTTTGTTCAAAACCAACACCTTGATTATTCCGGTACCTTCCTTGCTTGCATACAATTTCCTTGAATTTCTTACTTCCGGCAAGGCTCTTGTAAATGCCTTTCTCTATAATTCCCTTCAATAAGCAATTGTCTTGCTCATGTGTAACTTGTCTAAGAGAATCATTAGTGGAATCAAGAGAACTACTAGAAGCAACAATATTGGATTTAACATGACTATTGTTACTACCAGAGGAATAATGTTTCTTGTTCTTGTTCTTGTTGCTAGATTTTACTTGTGGCATGTAAGCAGACAAGAGGAGACGTTTGGCAAGATAAGAAGAACTCTTCTTTTGAAGATCATCATTGATAGATTTTAAGAACTCATGCTCTTGCTCTAATTTTAGCTTCTCGAAGTGTAGCTTCTCATGAGTCCTTAGGAGGTCTCTATGATCCTCTAGAGTTGTTTCATGAGCTAACTTAAGAGTGTTTAGTTATTTAGTTAGATGCTCAATCTCCTTATTATCATTGTCATTCGTTTCATCTTGATTAGCATGATTATTAGCAAGTTCGTCATAATTTTCATCACTAGTCTTGTCAACAAGTAAATCATCACCACCCGGCAAATCATCTTCATCACTATTGAAATCAACATACTCGGGGTGTGATACCTTAGGCCTTTAGCCATGAAGTGTGGGGACCCCGACTCATAAGTCGTGATCACCGAATGCACGTCTATAGTGATTCCAGAGATCAATGCTCACCAAACACAGAGGAGCTGAATAACAAGAGTCTTACATCCATACATACCGTATTACCCAAGTAGGACCATTATGGTCAAGTCTTGAGTATAACATGGCAGCGGAAATATTCATCGACAACTTGGACCCATGCCATCTGCCTTAACCCTACAGGCATTCTGACTGGGAAAGCGTCCTAGCTCGCACATGATCGTCACCAAAGAACTCGTCATCTTATTCCTGTTCTTCCAAGCCTGGCCAAGTAAATAGCTAGGGACAAGCCAGTGAGTACGTTTGAATGTACTCGCAAGCAACCCAAGAGTGATAACAGAATAATTATGCAAGGCTTTACTGCTAAATTGGCATTTTTGCGGAAAGCTAGTATTTCTCATGCAAGTATGATCATCATTTATCAAGGACATGAATGCATCTGCAACAAGTATCAGGAGGTTACAAACATCAACATTGAGAAAGAGTTATGAACAAATCATGCTCAAGCTCATCGTGACTTCCTCATGAATCATATCAACAAGATTTCCAAACCGTGTTGTTTTTCAGAAACATATGGACATAGTCTAAGCAGCACCACCCAACTGTCCTTGACCATGGACATGGCTATTCGAATAGTTTGACACTCTGCAGAGGTTGCACAATTTACCCACAAGATCCGAGAAGCTTTCGTGTCATCCACGACCCGCTATACCTCAAGTCCCCGGGGTAAGCACCCGATCACTACCTTTCCCTATCCGCGACTAACATACAGTCCACTCGATTGGCAACAGCCCTCGTCCCATAGTCATTGTTTAGTTCAGTGGAGCCACGATCACATATCTATCAAACAACATGAGCACGGGGTACCAACGGTGTGTCCGGTGCCCTGTGAAAACAGTCATGGCCTCCTATCCAAGCACGACTCCGTCCCGAGAGTGACCACGCCACTCCCGTCACTAGTAATGTGGGCATCCATGCTAACACGAACTAGGTAATCAATAATACCCCGTCCCATAAGGGTTAGTGTGGTTGTACATGTTTGGTTGGTACGGTAGACAATCTTAAATCTAATCCATCACTGTAAACAACACTTTCATCAAGCCTCGGTACACTACTTCTCCACCAAGCAGTGACCTAGTTCATCATCATCTCCCAAGGGCATTAGTGGCACCCACTTGGGCTATTTGCAAGTATGTCAAACTACACTTGTTTCTTTCCATGCATAACCCTGACCCATTTTGCATAGCCAGCTACTATAGCATATTTCTACATCCCATCAACACAATTCTGAACAAGGATAGAGTCATGAACAATGCATGTATCAACAGGGTATGCAACGGAGGCAAGCCTAGCAGGGTTGCCATTCAAGATATATCATGCACTTGATGAAACAACGAATATGCTATTATCATGTAAAATGGTTCATCATGGTCAAAGGGCTGCTTGCCTGTTTTAACAAAGTCTTCGAGGTCTTCAAATATCTCTGGCCTAACTCCAAGTATTCCATCTACTTCGTCAACTATCGTCGGAAACAAACACAATAAGCAAAACAACAAGCCAAACATAAAAGTGCTCTAAAAATGTGATTTAGAATTTTCTAGGACATCTCGGGTTATTTGAAAAATAACCAAGGTGGTTTCATTGGGATTGGATCAGAGGATATTTCTAAACATTTCGATATGATGGAATCATGAAATTAATGGATTTGCAATAAGTCATCAGAAACATTATTTTGAAAAATGAACAAATGCACCCATTTAACAAAGAATGAATTTGGAAGCACCTAGGAGTTGGCTTCACTGGATTTGGAGTTGAAATGGATTTCTTAGGAATTTGCAAAGTTGGCCATATATGAAGAAATGGACAAATATTTGGTGTTGCACAGAAAGCATAAGGAACAAAATGTTCAAAAACTAAGTTAGGAACTTGGAAGTACCCAAAAATTTGAATCATGGCATTTGGATCAATTGTGAGCTCTCTGTGATTTTCTAAAGATCATCATAGAAATGGAAATTTAGGATTTGATAAATATTTGTGAGTAGAAAATTTTCTGGGAATATGTGGAAATTGGAGCATGAGGTAGGGCATGATTTATGGAGTCACTAGAGATTTGAATCATCAAATTTGGAGTCCATTTGAATTGTTTATGGATTTTTAAATCTCTATAGAAAAAGAAAAGGAAAAGAAATTACCAAAATGGGCTGGATCTGGCAGGCGATAGCGCGCGCTAGGCGAGAGATAAGTAGTGGGCCAGCCAAGCGGCTCGGCCGCGCGCGCTGAGGGGGCTGACGTCGGAGGCGGCTTCCTGAAGTGCACCTTCGCGCGGGCAGGGCGGATCCAGTGGAAGCCGATTCCACTTGAACGGATGGGCCCGCCCACTGGGTCGCTGACGCGCGTGGCCCAGCGGTAGGCTATTTTCAACCTCCCGTGCGTGCTCCGGCCGCGGGGAGGAGCGGCTCCCGACGACGATTGCAAGGGCTACATAGCGTCTCCGGTGACGATCCGTCCACCAGCTTGCTCAGGAGACCACGCCGCATCCAACGACGTACTCCATCGGCCCTGGAGTGGTATGACGTGGGTGCCTCGTCGATCGTGGAGGAAGAGGCCGACAATGAGGTTCGTTACGGTGAGGCAAGCACG
The DNA here is from genome assembly GCF_003073215.2 of Triticum urartu. Taxonomy (NCBI): domain Eukaryota; kingdom Viridiplantae; phylum Streptophyta; class Magnoliopsida; order Poales; family Poaceae; genus Triticum; species Triticum urartu. Next base: position 75,302,248 of record NC_053025.1, read on the forward strand.
GGGGAGGAGGAAATGGAGCACGGGCGAGTCTGTGGTGGTGGTTAGAGGGGGCTGGAGTGGCTAGGGAGGGAAGAGAGGCTCGGGATAGCTTGAATTTAGGTGGAGGCTGACGGTGGCACTCCGGCCATTGCGATGGATGGAGGGCACGGGGAAAGGGTTAGCTTGGTCCAGGGTGTCACTTGGAGGGAGAGAGAGCAAAGGGGATCCAAAGGGAGGTTGTGGGTGACCTTATATGGCGAGGCCACGACTCACCGTGGACGCGGCCTACGGGCGCCTGCGGAAATGGCCGTGGTGGCCACGGTAGGAGGCTCCGTGCTGTCTGCGGCGCTCGTGGGGGTTGTTCTTGGTGTAGGGAAGGGAGAGAGAGAGAGTGGGGCGAGCTCCGGGTGGAGCCACGGGCTCGCGCACGCATAGGCGCGCCGGGCAGCTCTACGCACGCGCTGCTGGAGGTGAGAGAAAGGGAGATAGGATGGGGCCTGCGTGGTGGCGTGTTGCGGACGTCAAGGCACCTTGACTGGCGCGAGGTGAAGGCTCGAGGTCGTCCGGGTCATCGGGCAGAGGGCGGCTACAATGCTCCAGTGCACTGTAGCGCGGTCCAGAGCGTGTCTATGGCTGGCATAGGGATTGTTTAGGGGCCGTGGGCGCGGCCACTGATGTCTGGTAGTGCTAGGGAGGAGTAAACAATAGGGGGAAGGCATAGGATGCTCTGGAGAGCTTCTGGAATGAGAGAGGGGTTGAGATAGAGGTGAATTGGGGCTGTCCATAGGGCAAGAATGGGGTTTTCACCCCCAAATAATTGAGCCCTAGATGAGTGGGATTTACTGGAGGTAGAAGAGGGTTAGTATGGCCTGTGGTAAAAATTTGAAGCAAAGGAGAAGAGTAAAACATGGTCAAAATGATGCTTTTGCCAAAATGCCAGATGGTGTTTGATAGAGTTTTGGGCAAGCAAATGAGTTCCACTTGACATGAGAATTAACAGGACTGAGTGGCACCACAAAATAGCAGTGTCTACAAAATTTGAGACCAAAAAGAGAAAGTTGCCAATACAACTTTTGTAAACCCTAGAAATCAACAAAAATGGGTTTTCCAAGATTTAGTCATGCAAATATTTTCTCCTTGATTCACCACTTGGCATAGTGTCATCATTTGAGGATTTAAACATGTCCACAAAAATTGAGATTAAAAGGATACACTTGGCAATGCAGAGTTGCTCAAATTTGGTTCTGGACCGAGAGGGGTATGGGGCACTTTGATCAACTTATCTTGTTCTCCAACTTGTGCCATTTGGTCTAGATGAATAATTAGACCATTTGAGAATGTTTACCAAGTTTGGGAGCATTTGTACATGTTTCGTAGTGCAAAGTAGTTCAAACTTGGAAAATGACAGATATTGTTTTGAGAGGGTTTCATGGGGTTATACTGTTCTCCATGACATGATATTTGGCAGTATAATCAAGTAGGACATTTCTGACATGGTAGAATTTTCCTCGATTTAATGGAGAATATTTCCTTTGCAAAGATTTCAAAAGCTTGAAATATCCACAAAGGGTTTTGAGGGAATTGATAAATATTTTGGTCATGAGCATGTGTTGAAACTCATATATATGGACAATATATGTCCACTCAGCTTCCCTAAATTTTCTCAAATATTTTCTAAACATTAAAATAATTTTAACCTATTAAAGACCATTTCTATCCAAAAGAAATAACCTTTAAATAAAATAGCAAAATAACTTTTAAAATAATATTTTTTTTGGTTTTGGGGTGTCCTGTGGCTAATAGGATCAAATATAATTTTTGAAACATTTTTGACATCCCAACTTAGGTACTTGTAGTTCAAGCCTAAAGTCAGGGGGTTTTGGAAAATCTAATTTTGAAAATACTTTTGTCCAAATTATTTTTACAATAAAATACTATTCTGACCTATACACATGGCATGATCATTGGGCAAAGTTTTGGATCAAGGAGATGGAGTATAGGAGTTGGAGGATTTATTTGATTTTTAGAGCACTTTCAAACAACAAACAGAAATCCAATCAAGCAAAGTCCAAAACACTCAAAAGTTTTTGTCAAACCACATTTTATCATGATTTATTAGCTTAAGTGTTGTGGCATGAAAATCAAGGTGTGACAGACCTACCCCCCTTACAAGAATCTCGTCCTCGAGATTCCCAAACTAGGCGCGGAAATGAATTCAGAAACTTAGATCTGGGGTAGTCTTCACGTCCTCATACTGCTTCTACTTCCGAGTGGTGCTCCATTGAACTTTGAAGTACTTGATGGTGTGGCTTCATGTATGACATCCTGCTTAATCCAGGTTGCTAAGGGGTCTCTCGTGTTGGTCAGGTTGGGCTGGGGGTCGATGGCTCGGTGATCGATGTCCTTGTAGAGATCGGTCTAGTTAGGAAGTCGGAAACACTTCCGGAGTTGTGTCGCATGGAAATCGTTCTGCACGTAGGATAACTCAGGTGGAAACTCCACTTGGCAACGGTCTTCTCGTCGTCTTGCAGTGATCTTGAAGGGGGTCAATAAATCTTGACGTGAGCTTCCCTTTGACATGGAAATGCTTGGTTCCGTTGAGTGGAGTGGCTCGCAGATACACCTGGTCTTTGACGCGGAAGTTTACTTCTTGATGATGGTGGTTGGTATAGTTCTTCCTTCTTGACATGGTGGTCTTCAAATGTTCCGTAACCAGCTGAACGACTCTTCTTACGTCTTTGGGTAGACAAGTAGTTCACTAAAAGATGACAACTAACTTGTCCAACTACTCTAGGAGGACTTGTTCATGTGGTACATAAAGTAGGTTGGGGTACTGGTGGTGGTCACGGTTGTGTGTTGGCCAAGGTCTTCCTGACTTAGAGCCAACGCCCATGGTCATGATCCGACCATGTTGTAGCTTGGTAGGGTTTAAGGGTTTCAAGGATTCCAGTGTGCGGGTGAACGTTTATCATCCTATCCTTAAGCCCAGTTCCTGAGATGCCGATAGTTCTACCTAGTCCTTCAAACAAATCACATCATATTACCGAAAGAATCCTCTCGTATAGGTCAACTCCAATCATCACTCATGCTATTCATATCCTCATGGCTCCCGAGAGGAGGTCTAAAAAAATCATATATGTCTACGATTGTATGGCTGCCCCTAAAAATCCATCGGTAGAGCATACAAGCTCCCAAGCTTGAATTAAACATGAGAATCCAAGTGCTCAGCCTATTCTTCCAAGGTCCAAGATAGTGCATATCTATCCTAAGGAAACACGCCGTATGCGACTCCAAGATCTTGTTTCCTTCCTATGAATCAACTCCCATAGCCCGTTAACTTCCATCAATCACTACAAAATCCATTAATTCCAATGTTTATGGTGTTCCACATGATCTCCTAAAGTCCCTATAATCCCCAAATACGTGGAAGGGCTATCTTTACTATAGTTAGTCCACCAATTCCCATTATTAGGGTCAAGTAACTTCCAATCTCAAGCTTATATAGATTCCCTAAATCAACTTCGACAACTAATCCAACCTCCTAGTTTATAATCCACCGAGAAACATGGTATCATGATCGAGATCATCAGTCTAAATCCAATTTACTCCGAACCACGTAGACTTACTCAACATCTAGACTCCACTAGGATCACCCGTTTAATCCAATCCTCATGTCCAATGAGAATTCCTACATGTTTTCCCCAATCCATTTACGTAATGTCAACTATCTCCTATCAATATCCCCTGGCTAAGTCGAATCCTTATACCTCCAAGAATTTCATCTTGCGATCATAATTGTCCAACAAAATCCAATTTACTCCAGGGGTAATGAAAGTTACGCTACTCTACCAATCATGATCCCACCAAGTTCATCTAGGAACATGAAAGCCTCATAATCCATCAAAGTCTCAGATAATTCCTCAAGGTCACTGATATAAACTCATCAAGTCATTTTTCCTCTATTCCTACATCATCAAATTGGCCTTCCCTATGGCATCATTAGTTCTTGTGCTATATTAGGATGACAATGTGCTCGTTCACTATGTCCACTAGTTCCATAATGAACCTAGTGATAAGCAAGGTTACGAAGGCTTAATTGGTTCTCTTGCAATTCTATGGGTTAAGCACATGGTTAAGGATTTGAGCTGGGGTATCTTGTGAAGTCTCGAAGGGTCTAGGAGTGGGTTTCTAATCTTGAGGGGCTACCATAACTCTACGGGCTGCACTTGGTCTAGGAGGCTGTAGCAAAACTCTTCAGTGCCAGTTGGTCGCCGAGGTGGAATCCTTGGTGCATCTTGTCTTGCTGATCTTCAGTTGATGAGAGAGATGAGAGGGAAAAATAGCATAGGGGAGGCGAATGCCTAAAAGGGGTTCTATAGTGCAAGTGCAAACAAACAAGTGCCGAAAGGGCCAGACACAAGCATTAAGATAAGGAATGTGATATAGTTGCGTACTTGTTACCTATGGCAAAAAGGGACGACTGATATAGAAACACAAACAAATATAGCAACACACAATCATGGTTCTATTCGAACTATCATACGGACTCAACTGCACATAGGGGGTACACAATAGTCGTGCTTGCTTCATGTCCCATGCTGTCTTCTGGGTCTTCCTCAGGTGTCGCTATGTCTCTTGTAGTTGTTTGATGAAACAATATGGGTTGGGCCTGAAGAATCTTCATCAACTTCTCGCCTGACGAGGTGCAATAACATTAATAAGACATAGTAGAGGTCCAACATGTCAGTTACATTGATGAAAACATCGACACCAAGAGCGAGGGATGAAGAGAACTGTTTTCCTGCTCATTATAGCGAGGCGGACCAAATGGCGAGGTTCTCACCCACCGGTGGTTTCCGATACAACAACGGTAAGGACATGGTTGCTCTATTAGCGATGTATATCATGATCTTGCATATCCTATGCCCTGAGCATTGCAGGCTAAGGTTGCATCATCTTGGGGCAGTGTCGAGGGTGTTACCATCTTCCGAGTCGTGGTTTCCTCTGTTGGGGAATGTAGTAATTTCAAAAAAATTCCTACGCACACACATGATCATGGTGATGCATAGCAACAAGAGAGGAGAGTGTAGTTCACGTACCCTCGTAGACCGAAAGCGGAAGCGTTAGCACAATGCGGATGATGTAGTCGTACGTTTTCACTATCCGACCGATCCAAGTACCGAACGCATGGCACCTCCGAGTTCAGCACACGTTCAGCTCGATGACGTCCCACGAACTCTGATCCAGCAGAGCTTCATGGGAGAGTTCCATCAGCACGGCGGCGTGTTGACGGTGATGATGTTGCTACCAACGCAGGGCTTCGCCTAAGCACCACTACGATATGATCGAGGTGGAATATGGTGGAGGGGGGCACCGCACACGGCTAAGAGATCAAGAGATCAATTGTTGTGTCTATGGGGTGCCCCCTGGCCACGTATATAAAGGAGTGGAGGAGGGGGAGAGGGCCGGCCCCTATGGCGCGCCCTGGAGGAGTCCTACTCCCACCGGGAGTAGGATTCCTCCCCTTCCAAGTAGTAGGAGTAGGAGACAAGGAAGGGGAAGAGGGAAGAGAAGGAAGGAGGGGGCGCCGCCCCTCCCCCTAGTCCAATTCAGACTAGTCATTGGGGAGGTGCGCGGCCTGCCTTTCTCTCTCCCCTAAAGCCCAATAAGGCCCATATACTTCTTCCCCCGTATTCCCGTAACTCTACGGTACTCTGAAAAATAGCCGAACCACTCGGAACCTTTCCGATGTCCGAATATAGTTGTCCAATATATCGATCTTTACATCTCGGCCATTTTGAGACTCCTCATCATGCCCCCGATCTCATCCGAGACTCCGAACTACCTTCGGTACATCAAAACACATAAACTCATAATACAAATCGTCACCAAACGTTAAGTGTGCGGACCCTATGGGTTTGAGAACTATGTAGACATGACCGAGAAACGCCTCCAGCCAATAACCAATAGCAGAACCTGGATGCTCATATTGGCTCCCACATATTCTACGAAGATCTTTATCAGTCAAACCGCATAACAACATACGTTGTTCCCTTTGTCATCGGTATGTTACTTGCCCGAGATTTGATCGTCGGTATCTGAATACCTAGTTCAATATTGTTACCGGCAAGTCTCTTTACTCGTTCCGTAATAAATCATCCCGCAACTAACTCATCGGTCAAACCGCATAACAACATACTTTCGGACACATCATTACGCAAGCATCAACTGATTCATAATCAAGTGATTCCAAAAGCCCATGAGCATGGATTTTCTTCATGCGGTTTATACCGATATGACCTAAACGGCAGTGCCATAAATAAGTTGCACTATCATTATCAACTTTGCATCTTTTGGCATCAATATTATGAATTTGTGTATCACTATGATCGAGATCCAACAAACTATTTTCATTGGGTGTATGACCATTGATGGTTTTATTCATGTAAACAGAACAACAATTATTCTTTGATTTTAAATGAGTAACCGTATTGCAATAAACATGATCGAATCATATTCATGCTCAACGAAAACGCCAAATAACATTTATTTAGGTTTAACACTAATCCCGGAAGTATAGGGAGTGTGCGATGAGGATCATATCAATCTTGGAACCACTTCCAACACACATCGTCACTTCACCCTTAACTAGTCTCTATTTATTCTGTAACTCCTGTTTCGATTTACTATTTTTTAGCAACCGAACAAGTATCAAATACCCAAGGGCTACTATAAATACTAGTAAGGTAGACATAAATAACCTGTATATCAAATATAACCTTGTTCACTTTGCCATCCTTCTTATCCACTAAATATTCAGGGCATTTCCGCTTCCAGTGACCAGTCCCTTTGCAGTAGAAGCACTTAGTCTCAGGCTTAGGTCCAGACTTGGGCTTCTTCACTTGAGCAGCAACTTGCTTGCCATTCTTCTTGAAGTTCCCTTTCTTTCCCTTTGTCCTTTTCTTGAAACTAGTGGTCTTGTTAATCATCAACACTTGATGCTCTTTCATGATTTCTACCTTCATCGATTTCATCATCATGAAAAGCTCAGGAATCGCTTACGTCATGCCTTCCATACTATAGTTCATCACGAAGTTCTACTAACTTGGTGATGGTGACTAGAGAATTCTGCCAATCACTATTTTATCTGGAAGATTAACTCCCACTTGATTCAAGCGATTGTAGTACCCAGACAATCTGAGCACATGCTCACTGCTTGAGCTATTCTCCTCCATCTTTTAGCTATAGAACTTTGTTGGAGACTTCATATCTCTCAACTGGGGTATTTTCTTGAAATATTAACTTCAACTCCTGGAACATCTCATATGATCCATGATGCTCAAAACGTCTTTGAAGTCCCGATTCTAAGTTGTTAAGCATGGTGCACTAAACTATCAAGTAGTCATCATATTGAGCTAGCCAAACGTTCATAACGTCTGCATCTGCTCCTGCAATAGGTCTGTCACCTAGCTGTGCATCAAGGACATAATTCTTCTATGCAGCAATGAGGATAATCCTCAGATCACGGATCCAATCCGCATCATTGCTACTAACATCTTTCAACTTAGTTTTCTCTAGGAACATATCAAAAATAAAACAGGGGAGCTAAACGCGAGCTATTGATCTACAACATAGATATGCTAATACTACCAGGACTAAGTTCATGATAAATTAAAGTTCAATTAATCAGATTACTTAAGAACTCCCACTTAGATAGACATCCCTCTAATCATCTAAGTGATCACGTGATCCAAATCAACTAAACCATGTCTAATCATCATGTGAGATGGACTAGTTTTCAATGGTGAGCATCACTATGTTGATCATATCTACTATATGATTCACGCTCGACCTTTCGGTCTCAGTGTTCCATGGCCATATCTGCATATGCTAGGCTCGTCAAGTTTAACCCGATTATTCTGTGTGTGCAAAACTGGCTTGCACCCGTTGTAGATGAACGTAGAGCTTATCACACCCGATCATCACATGGTGTCTCGGCACGACGAACTTTGGCAACGGTGCATACTCAGGGAGAACACTTTTATCTTGAAAGTTAGTGAGAGATAATCTTATAATGCTACCGTCAATCAAAGCAAAATAAGATGCATAAAGGATAAACATCACATGCAATCAATATAAGTGATATGATATGGCCATCATCATCTTGTGCTTGTGATCTCCATCTCCAAAGCACCGTCATGATCACCATCATCACCGGCGCGTCACCTTGATCTCCATCGTAGCATCGTTGACGTCTCGCCAACTATTGCTTCTATGACTGTCGCTACCGCTTAGTGATAAAGTAAATCATTACGGGGTGATTGCATTGCATACAATAAAGCGACAACCATATGGCTCCTGCCAGTTGCCGATAACTCGGTTACAAAACATGATCATCTCATACAATAAAATATAGCATCATGTCTTGACCATATCACATCACAACATGCCCTGCAAAAACAAGTTAGACGTCCTCTACTTTGTTGTTGCAAGTTTTACGTGGCTGCTACGGGCTAAGCAAGAATCATTCTTACCTACGCATCAAAACCACAATGATAGTTCGTCAAGTTAGTTTTGTTTTAACCTTCTCAAGGACCGGGCGTAGCCACACTCGGTTCAACTAAAGTTGAAGGAGCTTGGGGTGACGGCGCCCATGGTGGTGAAGGAATTCGTCCGGTGCCGCATTGCTCCGCTTCAGCATCATTCTCTGCCATTGTGGGCCTTCTCCGGCCGCGGGGACCCCATGAGGCTTCATGCGTTTGCTCTTCCTCCTGAGGCACGGCGTACAGTGCTCGAGCTCCTGACGGGCGACTGAGCACCAGCCAATTTGACGGAGGAGGGTTGCCTCTTGTACTGCTGCTCGAACAAGGTGGAGTTCGTGAGGCAGATGCCCCTTTTCGACGAATGGGGATTGTGCCCGGTCGGCCTTGAAGGGCCCCGCGAAAGCCCTATCCTTGTGATCCCCTTGCCTGTTGTCACCTCGGCGCTCACCCCGGAAGCTGGTGCACGTGGGAGAGCACTGTTGAACGCCAGCGAAGTGGCCGCCAAGGAAGCGACGTCTGTCGCGGCCCCCGAGGTGGCGGCTCCTGGGGCTCGGGTGAGCTATCCCGAGGCAGCGGCCGCGGGGCCGGCGCGGTCTGAGGCTCGAGGGTTGGAAGCCCCCGAGGCTCAGGCGGGCTGTCCTGAGGCAGAGACTGAGGGGTTGACGGAGCCTGACGCTCCCGAGGTCGTCCCCTTAGGAGCCCCGCCAACTGCCCCAGGCAACGGTGATTGCGCCCAGGGCTTCGGCCAGCTCCGCCTGAATTTCGAAACACTCCGCAAGAGGAAGGTGCTTCCAAGATGCAATGGTGGCGCCTACCGGCCATTGAAACAGAGGAAATATGTTGCCAAAGACGAGTAAGTACCTCATATGCATGATTTCCTGAGTGTTGCATCCTTTTCCGACCAAGGCTCTTCAGGATCCCCTCGGCTGGGGCGGCGAGATCTCCAGAGGGGCGGCCCTCGCCGGCCACAGGCTTTCCATTGATCCTTAGCTCTGCTTGCCAGACCGCTGCGCGGGGCCCGGGTCCCGCTTCGGAGGCGGACGCGTTGACCTGGGGCCTCGATCCGGCCTTCCTGGCATCACTTCTTCGCGCCCCGGCCTGGGGCATAGCTGGCGTGCCAAGGACTCCTCTGTTGGTCATCACCGGCGGCTGGGCGACCCCAGCACCGGCCTCGTCTTCAGGTGGTGAGGCCGCGTCAGCTAGCACCTTTGCCAAAGCCCACAAGGTGGCCGAGAAGGTGCTGGCCTTGAGCTCCCTGCCGGGAGCAAGCGGGCCAGCTCGAGCTTCCCTAGCAACCCTTGGCGCGGAGGACGGACTTGGCTGCGCACTGGAGCTTGCGCGGGGATGCGGTGTCGTACGACACGAGATCTTGCAGGAGGCGATGGGTGCCCTGAGCCGCCTTGGAGGAGAGCTCGTGGCGGTTGACGCTCGCCTTGAGACGGAGGACCTCTGCCTGACTCATGAGTGGCACCAATTGAAGGTCGCCATCAACCTTGGGAAGCTTAAACACGAGCGTGACAAGGCCAAGACCGCAGTGGTCATCGCGGCCTCCCGCGAGGCCAGCGCCCGGGCCTTGGAGGAGGCGAAGGAGGCCGACCACCGTCGCGAGAACCCCGAGAAGTGGGAACACGAGCTCCTGGCCTTGAATGCTGCCCTAGAGCAGCAGAAGGAGGCGCGCAGGACCGTCTTGGCGTCGACGAGGGGAGCGCCTTCCGAAGAGAAGGAGATCCTGAAGCGCGAGGAGGCACTGGCGCTAGAGGGCTTGGAGTGCAGCCTGGAACATGAGCAGGTGGAGATGAGGGAGCGCCATGTGGCCATGGTCGAAGATGCCGTCACCGCCCGCGAAGCAAACATATAGGAGGAGGTCGACCGGAGGGTAGCGAAGGCTCGTGCAGATCTTGCCAACAAGTACAATCCGAAGTTGAAGCTCCAGGAGGCTGAAGCTAAGGGCAGGACCACCGTCCTTAGGTCGAGGCTGGACGAAGCAGAGCAGCGTGAGAGGACCGCTGTGGCAGCCTAGACCTCTGCCCAGGTCGCCCTGACCTCCGTGTGTGCAGATCTGCTCTCGCTTCAGCAGCAGATTGATGAAGTCTCGTCCCTCGCGTAGTAGAACAGGGAGGAGGCGTGTCGTCGGTAGACGCTGCAGCGCGATCACGCCCCCATGCTCCAGACCCTCAGAGTGAGGGCCAACCGAGCACTGGGCGTCATCTGCAAGGAGAGCGTCCCTCTTCCCCACGTGGAAGACTACGCCAGGCACCTCCGCTTCTTTACCGAAGTCGTGACGTGCCTGGAGGGCCAGGCTGCGAGGGCTCACGAGCTTGTTGAGGAGAGGAGTCAGGGCCTCCTCGGGCATGCGTTCTCACGCGTCTTCGGCCATCTCCAGAACCTCGACCCCCACTTTGACATTGACGCTGCCATTACCCCAGTGCCCGGGGCCATCCGGGACAACCTGTCGCACTGGGTGGACAATCACGTGGACGCCCTGGTCAGGGCGTTCGCCACCGAGGATGACGCGGTGGTGCTTGTGGCGAGTGAAGACGACGTGGTCGACGACAGTGAAGATGACGCTAGTGACAGCAGTGTGTATGAGAGCGACCAGGATGATGCTGCGAGTGGCATGTCCAATTGAGCTCATATTCCCTTGCCCGAACCTGCACGCAGAGACTTGGAAACGGCCCCGTAGGGCATGAAAGAATTTTGGAGGAGGAGCCCCTTGTATATGTAAATTGATGTTCTGTTCTTCTTCTTGTTTTAAAGTCGAACCTGAAACGCGTTCTCGCGAGCTTGCGAGCCCCTCAGCAGGGTTGTCTCTGTGACTTATCTTGATCCTAGCTGGCCTTGAGCGGGTCGTGGGGTTGTTGGCGCGCCTTTCTCTTGAGGCAAACCCTTAGGAGCTCGCGGGCTCTGGGCCTCCTGAGGAGCCTGCGGCCTTGTTCGAGAGCCACGCTAGGAGCGTCCTGCAGACCGTGGGAGGATGCGTATGCGGCAATCTTGCGGCGCGTACGCTCTTGCCCTGAGGGGGTCCTGCCGAGGTCGTCCAGACATGCCTGGTGTGGCCGGCCGACCAGCCCCCGAGCGGGAGGCTCGGGGGTACGAGCCTTAAAAACAGGGCACACAGCCAAAATGCGATAAAACCGGTAGAGAGGAAAGAAAAATTCCACCAACTCTTGGCAACAAAAAGACTTCAAGTTCAATCCGAAAGGGCAGCGAATCAAGTTACAGAAAAGGGAAGGAAAGCAAATGGCCTCGTCCGGCACCTATCTAGTCTTCTTGTCTTCCCACCAGCGTGGAGCTAAGTGCTTTCACTGGCTGTGAGGATAGTCATTGGGGGACAGTGTCATCGGCCATCGTGGAGATGGTGCTTCCACTAGGACGTGGGCGGGAGCCCCCAAGGCCCAAGGGCGGCACTCCGGAGACTCCGGGGCGTGTACAACCCCACTCATTATTACGTGAGAGTGTCACGAGCAGAGACCTTCACAGGCGCGAGCCTTGCTTCATATCGCCAGACGAGGGCCCCGCCGTACGCTGATACGTCTCGAACGTATCTATAATTTTTGATGTATTTATGCAATGTTTATAACATTTCTACATGATTTTGGTATGATTTGGTTAGAACTAACCCGGACTGACATTGTTTTCAGCAGAACTACCGTGGTGTTGTTTTTGTGCAGAAATAAAATTTCTCGGAATGTGCTGAAAATCAACGGAGATTTTTTTCTGGAAAATATAAAAAATACTGGAACGAAGAGTTACTTGAGGGGAGGCCCGTGGGCCCCACGACGGTGGAGGGCGCTCCCACCCCCTGGGCGCACCCCTACCTCGTGGATGCCTCGGAGACCCCCTAACGTGAGACCGACGCCAAAAATTCCTATAAATACAGAAACCCCCGAAAAGAAACCTAGATCAGAAGTTCCGCCGCCGCAAGTCTCTGTAGCCACCAAAAACCAATCGGGATCCTGTTCCAGCACACTGCCGGAGGGGGGATCATCACCGGTGGCCATCTTCATCATCCCGGCGCTCTCCATGACGAGGAGGGAGTAGTTCACCCCCGGGGCTGAGGGTATATACCAGTAGCTATGTGTTTGATCTCTCTCTCTCTCACTCTGTCTCTCTCTTGTGTTCTTGATGTGGCACGATCTTGATGTAACGCGAGCTTTGCTACTATAGTTGGATCTTATGATGTTTCTCCCCCTCTATCTCCTTGTGATGAATTGAGTTTTCCCTTTGAAGTTATCTTATCGGATTGAGTCATTAAGGATTTGAGAACACTTGATGTATGTCTTGCGAGGGATACCTGTGGTGACAATGGGGTATTCTATTGATTCACTTGATGTATGTTTTGGTGATCAACTTGTGGGTTCCGTGACCTTGGGAATCTATGCATAGGGGTTGGCACACGTTTTCGTCTTGACTCTCTGGTAGAAACTGTGGGGCACTCTTTGAAGTTCTTTGTGTTGGTTGAATAGATGAATCTGAGATTGTGTGATGCATATCATATAATCATACCCACGGATACTTGAGGTGACATTGGAGTATCTAGGTGACATTAGGGTTTTGGTTGATTTATGTCTTTAAGGTGTTATTTTACTACGAACTCTAGGGCTGTTTGTGATACTTATAGGAATAGCCCAATGGATTGATCGGATAGAATAACTTTGAGGTGGTTTCGTACCCTAAAATAATCTCTTCGTTTTTTCTCTGCTATTAGTGACTTTGGAGTGACTCTTTGTTGCATGTTGAGGGATTGTTATATGATCCAATTATGTTATTATTGTTAAGAGAACTTGCACTAGTGAAAGTATGAACCCTAGGCCTTGTTTCGAAGCATTGCAATACCGTTTGTGCTCACTTTTATCATTAGTTACCTTGCTGTTTTAACAATTTCAGAATATAAAAACCTATATCTACCATCCATATTGCACTTGTATCACCATCTCTTCGCTGAACTAGTGCACCTATACAATTTACCATTGTATTGGGTGTTGTCAGTGTCAAAACCGGCGGATCTCGGGTAGGGGGTCCCGAACTGTGCGTCTAGGCCGGATGGTAACAGGAGGCAAGGGACACGAAGTTTTACCCAGGTTCGGGCCCTCTTGATGGAGGTAAAACCCTACGTCCTGCTTGATTAATATTGATGATATGGGTAGTACAAGAGTAGATCTACCACGAGATCGGAGCGGCTAAACCCTAGAAGCTAGCCTATGGTATGATTGTTTTTCTGTATGTTGTCCTATGGACTAAAACCCTCCGGTTTATATAGATACCGGAGAGGGTTAGGGTTACACAAAGTCGGTTACAATGGTAGGAGATCTACATATCCGTATCGCCAAGCTTGCCTTCCACGCCAAGGAAAGTCCCTTCCGGACACGGGACGAAGTCTTCAATCTTGTATCTTCATAGTCCAGGAGTCCGGCTGAAGGTATAGTCCGGCCATCCGGACACCCCCTAATCCAGGACTCCCTGAGTAGCCCCTAAACCAAGCTTCAATGACGATGAGTCCGGCGCGCAGATTGTCTTCGGCATTGCAAGGCGGGTTCCTCCTCCAAGTACTTCATAGAAGATTTTGAACACAAAGATAGTGTCCGGCTCTGCAAAATAAGTTTCCACATATTTCCATAGAGAGAATAATATTTACACAAATCTAATATGCTGACATATTCCGTAGTGTGACATCGCACCACGGCCAAGCCTTTATTCGAATCGTTTTATTGTCCCACCTCAGCGTGTCATGCGAGGCGGTTTCCTTGGCACGTCTCGTCGAAGCAGAGATCGTGTCCCCTTATTCCGTGATTCTCATCAATACGGGCGTGGGTAACCCGACCGTGCCATTGATTACGGCGCTTGGAGATAAGCGAGTTTTACCAGGCTAGTGGGGACACGCAGTTGCGTCCACCCATATAAGGGGATAAGGACCCACCTTTTCATCTACGCCTTCTTCCTCCTTTGCCTATCCATTTTCGCGCACTCGAGCTCCAGCGCCCAAGTCCGCACTCCCCACCTCAACCTTTTCCAGCCATGTCCAGAGCGGGAGGCAAATTGATGGTCTCCTCCGTCATGGAGGGACACATCAAAAAACTGAGGAAGGCCGGATACTTGTCTAACAACATCGCATACCGGCTTCCTGAAGAGGGGCAGCTCCTCCCCACCCTAAGGCCCCATGAGAGGGTAGTGTTCCTTCCCCACTTCCTCCGCGGACTGGGCTTTCCTATCCACCCATTCGTCCGGGGACTCATGTTCTACTACGGCCTGGATTTCCATGATCTGGCTCCGAACTTCATCCTCAACATCTCGGCGTTTATCGTCGTGTGCGAGGCTTTCCTCCGCATCCGCCCCCATTTCGGCCTATGGCTCAAGACTTTCAATGTCAAGCCGAAGGTGGTGCGCGGCAACCAGGCGGAGTGCGGAGGCGCCATGGTGGGCAAGATGCCCAACGTCTTATGGCTCGAGGGCTCCTTTGTGGAGACCCTGAAGGGGTGGCAATCGGGGTGGTTTTAAATCACTGAGCAGTGCGACCCTGAGTGGGTCGCAGCCCCCGAGTTCCGGTCCGGACCCCCAACGCGGCTCACGTCTTGGAAAGAGACGGGCCTGTCGTGGGGCAGCAAAGAAGAGGTGACTGGACTGTAAACATGCATCCAAACCCTGGTGAACAGGCAGCTCAAGCTTGTCAACATAGTCCAGGTTATGCTCATCCGCCGGATCCTCCCGTGTCAACAACGGGCCTTCAATCTGTGGGAGTTCAACCCGGCGCAGCACCGAACACTGAGCAGGCTCTTCAACACGACGTATGAAGATGCCTGGAAGGTGCTTTTCAAGGCGCCGAGGCTCCCGCATCCGCTACCGAGGATCGCGGATTCAGCGTGCAGCGTCACGCTAGCGCGGTAAGTTGTTTGTACCTTTTACAGGGTATTAGTTTTTCATAGTTTAACTCTATGCGGGATCTAAGCTCCCTTACCTTTGACTGGGTTGGCAGGCGAAGTCTGGACAGATCGACTGTCCGGCTCCTTTGCCCGAAGACATAACCGATGCCCGCTTGGCGAAGCTGCTGGTTCCGGCACCCTATGTGGTGCCGGAGAAGAAGGCCACGGGGACTCGAAAAAGTGCCCGGCGAGGTGTCGGGTTCATCATCCGACGGCTCCAAGGCGCATTCCTCCCGTGAAGACGAGGAGGAGGAAGAAGAGACCTCTCCCCCTCCAGCGGGAAGAGAGAAGAAAAGGAAGGCCGCCCTCACTGGGGAGGCCGAAGGGTCCAAGAAGGGGAAAACCCTTCCTCCGGACTACTCCACCGACGCCGACGATGGCGGAGTGGAGTGGCCGCTCAGGGCCAAGCCCCTGGCGAAATCGTAAGTATCCGGATACTAGAGTAATTCATAGTATTCCTTTATTGCACAGCTTTCCCTTATGTCGAATATGATTATGCAGCCCACCCAAAGACCGGCTCGACGCGTCGTCGAGCGGTTCACTGGACTCGTCGGATGTGAATTCGCTTCCGACGGCTAACTCCCCCCGCCCTACGGACGACGCCGAAGTGTTGTCCCAACAGGTTCCAAGCCAGGAGGTGGTGGTCCTGGAGGCGCCGCAAGGCGACCTCCCAGACTCCAGGAGTAAAGGGGATAAAACCCCCCAGGGCTCCAAGTCCGGCTCTAGGCCGGACACCGCTCCGGAACCTTCAAAGGTTCCAGAGTCCGGCGGGCGACCTCCTTCTAAGAGGAGCAAGCCCACCGTGCCGGTGACCCCCGTCCAACCGGAGGCGCCGGACAATCTGTTGGAGGTGCTCAAGGGCGCCTCCATCGATGAGGAGCATCGCACCATTATGAGTGCGGTGGTCCAGAAGGTTCAGTCCACCAAGAGTGGACTGACTGAAGCTTATGCTAGCCTTTTAATAGGCTTTGAGGTAATTAAAGAATGTGTAAATAATATTACCACATAGACAGTAGCCCCTGATGCTCTGTTTCGCGTTCGGGAAGAAAAGCCAAATAGAGGATCAAATAAAATTCGCAGGAGTCTAACAAAAAGGAGTCAATATGCGTATGCAGGCTTCTCTGCTGGCCTCCGCCGCACTGACTGCGGAAGTGGACACGCTAAACCAGAACCTCGAGCAGTCCGAGCAAGAGCTCGGGCATGCCAAGACGTAGCTCGAGGACAAGGAAGGTAAGAAATACCTTGTTTCAATATATATAAAAAAGGTGCAATTGCAAAAAATGACAGGATTATCTTAGCTATTGTAGGGGCCACGTCTGAGGTGGTGACCCTTAAGCAAGCGCTGCTCGAGGCCGAGAAGAGGGCGGCCACGGAGCGCACCGAGCGGGAGAAGTATGAGGCCCAGGTTGGCAAGGTGCGGCAAGAGCTCCAGGCTCTCATGAAAAAAAATGAGAGTTTGGAGCTGGACTCAAAGACGCGAGCGTCCGAGCTCGCGGTGGCTATTAAAAAAGCCAAGTCTGCCAAGGCCGAATCCTAGAAGACCCTCCAGGAGTTGGATGCGGTGAAAAACATAGCGGTGGGTAAGGCATTCTTTATGCAAAGCAAACACATAAACGTGAGTTACTTGTTACTTACCCGAATCAGGAGCTCTCCAGGAGCGTTCGCAGATCTTCCCCGTAGCTTGTCCTATGCCGCCGCATTCTATCGAGCCGACGAGGGCAGCTCGACGGAGAAGGTGTTCTGGTCTCAGTATGCTGAGGCCGGACACCCCGTGCGCCTGAGCGACCAGCTGAAGCAACTGGTCGAGCTCCACAAGGCGGCTGAACAGGCCATGAAGGGCCTCATAGTTCGGTTGTGGCCTGGAGAGGCTCTGTCTGGGAGCTATTTCGGGCTGGTGCGGTGGCTGGTGGGGGCCTGTCTAAGGCTCGAAGTCATCAAGCGCTCCATCTGCATTGAAGGTGCCCGTAGGGCCCTTGCCCATGCTAAGGTGCACTGGGCAAGCTGGAAGCTGAGAAGCTTGTGAAGGATGGGCCACCGCCGGGGAAAGAGCATCGCAAGCCCGAGAATTATTATAAGGATGTTCTGAAGGGTGCCTGCCTTATGGCGGATGAATGTTCCAGGGATGTAATTTTTGAGTAAAAC
The DNA here is from genome assembly GCF_003073215.2 of Triticum urartu. Classification (NCBI taxonomy): domain Eukaryota; kingdom Viridiplantae; phylum Streptophyta; class Magnoliopsida; order Poales; family Poaceae; genus Triticum; species Triticum urartu. The sequence goes on from NC_053025.1 coordinate 75,319,829, forward strand.
TCGCTCGTTTTATCCTGTGCGCTGAAAACTTGTTCATATGCGCTAAGCAATGCTGTTGGAATTTAAAATATTACCTTCTGTGCGGCTGTTTATCAATTCTGAGAGATGGCGAGTCGTCAGCTTCTGCACCCGTGCCGCTAGTGCTGGGGTGTTTGGGGATAAACCTGAGCGCTCTTTTTCCCATGTTTGGGTCCTTCGAGGGAGGCGCTCAGCACAACGAACAAGGCAATCGGACTATAATGCGTGAACACTCTCACTTAGCCATAGAATTCTATAATTTTAAATTTCGGCGAAGCCCCTGGTATTCGGAAGACTGAGTTCACGGCGCTATCCACGCCTTGGCCGGACAGAGCCGACTCCTCGCTCTAAGCGGCATAAGTCTTTAGGGACTCGAAAAACCTCTCGAACAGCGACCAGCTCTCGCTTCACCATGACAGTCAGTTTTAGCTTTCTCTACTAAGGTGCTCGACCCAGCTCAACTGGGGCACAATCGCAGTAGTTCTCCTAGTGCTACCTTAGCCGACATAGCGGAACGTAAGGCACCAAAACATACTAGCCGGGCAAACCCAACTATTGACCCAAGACATGATTCAGAGCCGATGCATATAATGCTATAAGTTTGGGGTGCCGCACTTGTTAAAGTGTTCGGACTTCTCACACCATATTGAGGGGTACTAAAGCCCCTGGCGTATTTTGGCCATACCAAAGTGTACGGGTGCAACATGTCGTTAAGGAACATATATTTGTAAAAAAAGAGTAATGCAAAAATAGACAAAAGCTATGCATTGTTTATTAAAAAGGGTTGTGATCAAAGCAGAACGATAAGAATAATGCGATAAGCAAAAGGTTGGACTATTTAACATGTCCGTTCCAGGGGCAGGCTGTGGAATGGTATGCGAAATAGGTATACTGCTCGTGATAGAGACCACCTGGGAGTTCCTTAATGCGGCATGGCTTGTCTGCTTCCCTGGTTCTTGCATCGTTTGTGCGGCAATTGAACTGCCGAACAGGCCTTCCGAAGAATGGAGTCCTGAAAGTAAGAGAAAATTAAAAAATCGGCAGCCCCTGGTGCGGTTTAAGCCGTGTTTCGGGCGTGCCGTGATGGTGCCCCTCCCCCTGTACCCATGGTATTTCTAAAGCGTAGTTATGTACGCGAAGCACTGGCGTCACATTTTTGCGAGGGCTGGGGTTGGGGCCGCATTGCTACGCCTGCTCGGAACGTGCCAGGAGGTCTTGTTGTAGGTTAATCCGGGCGCGCTTGACGGTGTCCAGACGTTTAATGGCCGGACTGGAGAACTGCCTGGAGAGGCTGCTTTGTACTTCCGCTGCAAGGGCCGCCGTGTGCTCCTCCGTTCGGAAGGAGCGTTCGGTGTTTCCATTGACTGTAATTACTCCTCGAGGGCCTGGCATCTTGAGCTTAAGGTATGTGTAGTGACATACCGCGTTGAACTTGGCGAATGCGGTTCGCCCGAGAAGTGCGTGATAGCCACTGCGGAATGGGACTATGTCGAAGATTAACTCCATGCTTCGGAAATTATCCGGAGATCCGAAGACCACTTCAAGTGTGACTGAGCCTGTACAGTTGGCCTCTACACCTGGTATTACGCCTTTAAAGGTCGTTTTGGTGGGCTTAATCCTCGAGGGATCTATGCCCATTTTCTGCACTGTATCCTGGTAAAGCAGGTTCAGGCTGCTGCCGCCGTCCATAAGGACTCTAGTGAGATGAAATCCATCAATAATTGGGTCTAGAACCAGTGCGGCGAATCCGCCATGACGGGGGCTAGTGGGATGGTCCCTTCGACCAAAGGTGATCGGGCAAGAGGACCATGGGTTGAACTTTTGGGCGACTGGCTCTACCGCGTATACGTCCCTTAACGCGCGCTTCCGCTCCCTCTTGGGGATGTGGGTTGTGTATATCATGTTCACCGTCCGCACTTGTGGGGGAAAACCCTTCTGTCCACTATTGTTCGGCGGCCGGGGCTCTTCGTCGTCATCGCTATGCAGCCCCTTGTCGGTATTTTCGGCATTTAACTTGCCTGCCTGCTTGAACACCCAACAATCCCTGTTGGTGTGATTGGCCGGCTTTTCGGGGGTTCCATGTATCTAGCACAAGCGGTCGAGTATTCGGTCCAAACTGGACGGGCCCCTAGGATTTCTTTTGAATGGCTTTTTCTGCTGACCGGATTTATAGCCTCTAAATCCGGCATTAACTGCCATATCCTCAGCATTGTCACCGTTAATGCGGCGCTTCTGCCTGTTGCGAAGCGACCTGCCACTACTGTCCCTAGTATCCGAATTACCAGGGTTCTTGGTCATATTGTTGCTATGAGCAAGCCAGCTGTCTTCTCCCGCGCAAAAGCGGGTCATGAGTGTCGTGAGTGCTGCCATAGATTTCGGCTTTTCCTGTCCAAGGTGCCGGGCAAGCCACTCGTCACGGATATTGTGCTTGAAGGCTGCTAGGGCCTCTGCGTCCGGACAGTCGACTATTTGATTTTTCTTTGTTAGGAACCGTGTCCAGAATTACCTGGCCGATTCCTCTGGCTGCTGAATTACGTGGCTTAGGTCATCGACGTCTGGTGGTCGCACATAAGTGCCCTGCAAATTGTCGAGGAATGCGGCTTCCAGGTCCTCCCAACAACTGATTGATCCTGCTGGCAAGCTGTTAAGCCAATGCCGAGCTGGTCCTTTAAGCTTGAGTGGGAGGTATTTGATGGCGTGGAGATCATCGTCGCGGGCCATGTGGATATGAAGGAGATAATCCCCGATCCATACCGCAGGATCTGTTGTGCCATCATATGACTCGATGTTTATTGGTTTGAAACCCTCGGGGATTCGGTGATCCATTACTTCGTCTGTGAAGCATAGTAGGTGTGCGGCGCCTCTATACTGGGCTATATCATGACGTAGCTCCAATGAGCTTTTTCTACTATGTTCGGCCCTACCGGATTTGTGTCCGGCGTGACAGTTACCGTCTCGAGTCATGGGGCACCCACGCGATCCATAGATCGATCTCGTTTGCCTTGCCTTGTCCTCCAACATATCTCGCAGGTCAGGCGCTTTTTCCCATGCCTTGGTACGGGGTGCGGCTTGAGTGGAGGGCCGAGAGGCCTCTTTATCGCGGCCACGAGGTGGCCGGTCGGCCGTATCAAGTGCTGTTGATGTAGGTTTAAGTGCTTCCTCCTCTAATTGGGGTAGCAACCTGCGCTTTGGGTAGCTCTTGGAGGGGCTTTCGAGTTTATGCTCTTCGGCCGCAAGGACTTCAGTCCATCTGTCGACTAGCAAATCTTGATCAGCTCTAAGTTGTTGCTGTTTTTTCTTGAGGCTTCTTGCCGTGGCCATAAGCCTGCATTGAAAATGCTCTTGCTCGACGGGATCCTCTGGCACGACGAATTCGTCGTCGTCGAGGCTTGCCTCGTCTTCGGAGGGAGGCACATAGTTATCGTCCTCGACCTCTCTGTCTGCCGCTCTCTCATGAGGGCTGGCTTCTCCATCCACCTGTGCTGAATCTTGCTGGAGGGGCTTTTCTTCGGCACTCTCCAGAGTATTATTATCTCCCGTGCTGGAATCACCGTATTTGCTTTGGCGGGATTTTGAGCGGTGCCGCTGACGCCGGTGCTTAGGCTGTTTCTTGGAGGGGTCATCCTCTGCTGTTCCATCGCCATCTCCTTCTTTTGGGGTGTCCACCATGTATATGTCATATGACGAGGTGGCTTTCCAAGGCCCAATAGGCGCTGGTTCATGATCGTCTCCTGCATTGGCGTCCATACCGTCGATGTCTTCGGAGTCGAAGTCGAGCATGTCGGTTAAATCATCGACAGTGGCTACAAAGTGGGTGGTGGGATGGCTTTGAATTTCTTCATCGTCCGTATCCCAACCTTGCTGACCGTAGTCCGGCCAGGGCTCTTCTGATAAAGAGAGAGACTTTAGTGTCTTCAAAATATCGCCGAAAGACGAGTGCTGAAAGATGTCCACGGTAGTAAACTCCATGATCGGCGCCCAATTGGATACGATCGGCAGGGGCGCGGAGCGTTTGGAGTCCGGAGAGGAGTCCGGCTCCTTGGAGTCACGAGTCTCGCAGAGTGCTGGGCTGGTGTTCGGCTCGATCTCCGTTGGGATCGCAGCCCCCGAGGCGGCGTCCAACCACCCATCCTCGATCGGCGCAGTTGGCTCCGAATTATGGGTCAAAGCCGATGCGGGTGCGGCCTCCAGGGCACTGTTCGGCGGCGGAGCTAGATCAAGCTCGTCGTGACAGTGCGGCGTGCTCGGCAGTGGCTCGAATCCGTCGAAGATCAAGTCCCCGCGGATGTTAGCCGTGTAGTTTAAACTTCAAAATCTGACCTGACGGCCAGGGGCATAGCTTTCGATCTGCTCCAGATGGCCAAGTGAATTGGCCTGCAGTGCGAAGCCGCCGAAGACGAAGATCTGTCCGGGAAGGAAGGTCTCACCCTGGACTGCATCGCTATTGATGTTCGTAGGAGCCATCAAGCCTAACGGCGACGACACAGAGGAACTCTCAATGAAAGCACCATTGTCGGTGTCAAAACCGGTGGATCTCGGGTAGGGGGTCCCGAACTGTGCGTCTAGGCCGGATGGTAACAGGAGGCAAGGGACACGAAGTTTTACCCAGGTTCGGGCCCTCTTGATGGAGGTAAAACCCTACGTCCTGCTTGATTAATATTGATGATATGGGTAGTACAAGAGTAGATCTACCACGAGATCAGAGAGGCTAAACCCTAGAAGCTAGCCTATGGTATGATTGTTTTTCTGTATGTTGTCCTACGGACTAAAACCCTCCAGTTTATATAGACACTGGAGAGGGTGAGGGTTACACAAAGTCGGTTACAATGGTAGGAGATCTACATATCCACATCGCCAAGCTTGCCTTCCACGCCAAGGGAAGTCCCTTCCGGACATGGGACGAAGTCTTCAATCTTGTATCCTCATAGTCCAGGAGTCCGGCTGAAGGTATAGTCCGGCCATCCGGACACCCCCTAATCCAGGACTCCCTCAGGTGTATTGGGGACACAAGAGACTCTTTGTTATTTGGTTGCAGGGTTATTTGAGAGAGACCATCTTCATCCTATGCCTCCCACGGATTGATAAACCTTAGGTCATCCACTTCAGGGAAATTTGCTACTGTCCTACAAACCTCTGCACTTGTAGGCCCAACAATGTCTACAAGATGAAGGTTGTGTAGTAGACATCAAGCTCTTTATTGGCGCCGTTGCTGGGGAGGTTAGTGCTTGAAGGTATATCTTTAGATCTTGCAATCGAATCTTTTAGTTTCTTGTTTTATCACTAGTTTAGTTTATAAAAGAAAACTACAAAAAATGGAATTGAGGGTGCCTCATATGCTTCATATTTTTAATGCCTTTCGTGAAAATAAGGATTCCGATAATTGTGCCAAAAAGTTAGAAGAAGAATGCAATAAAAAGTTTGGCATACAATCTTTGAATGATGAGCATGATTGCAATGTTGTTAGTATGAACTCTTTGAATATCCGTAGTACTAATGATGATTGCACTAGTCATGATGAAAATGTCTCTTATAAGCATGTCAATTTTTGTGGAGTGCATAGAGTTTGCAAGTACACACCAAATAGGGAAGATAGATTTTGCAAGAGACATAAGTATTTAGAAACTAAATGGTTGCAAGAGAGGCTAGATGCTTGTGCTGAAAATTTAAAATTTCTTTGCCATCCTTGTGAACTTTGCAATGAACGTGATCATTTAAATCCTTATCATGTCCAAAAATAGTTTCATGATCATATCGTGTCCAAAAATTGTGATGACTTGATTTCCCTTGCGCATAATAATGAAGTTAGTTTGCTTGTGGGTTATGAAGAAATGAAACGTATAACTAAGGATATTCCAGAATTTTCCTTGATAAAGTTCTTCATTTTGATCTAGAGGAAATTTATATGTATTGTGCGGTGAATTGCATTGAAAATCCTTATATTGCCAATTACATAAAGACAAGAAAACAAATAGAAGATGAAGAGAATACTAATGAAAGGGAAGATATATCCCAATATCCTCCTATTCTTTCTTATGATGAATCAGGTAACGAGGAGGAGCCTTCTATTCAACCAATCTCATTAATAAGGAACTCCAAAAAGAGGATTAAACCCATACTTAATGTGAAGAAGAAAAAGAAAAGAGGGAGAAGCGAAGGTAAAAAGGTATCCTTCTCAAATGATGTTGCTCCTATTACTCATTGTGATGATGTATAATTGCTATACTATTGGTGCTATCCATACTATTAATGATGAGAGTGATTATGCATATGATATGAAAAGGCCCAAGCTTGGGGATGCTATGTTTGATGAGAATGACATGTTTGAGAATTTATTTGCTACAATTATGTTTCTCCCAAGCTTGGGGATGCTATATTTAATGAAGATGATATTTTTAGTCTCCCAAGTTTTGATGAGCAAATTTATTATGATGATAGCATGCCTCGTATTTATGATGATTATATTGATGAAAGTGGGTTTGGAAGAGTGTCAACTTTAGCAAGTAATGATCCCACTATTTTGGAGGGTGTTGAATCCTATTGTGACAATTATGAAAGTGGATTTGGAGAGGTCATGACTTTATTTAGTAATGATTCCATTATCTTGGAAGACGTTTCAATTGATTATGATGAGAACAAAGTTGCTACTTCTGATGATTATTGTGATGATACTTATGTTATAAAAAGTAGTGATGATTATATTTATAAAACTTGTCATGATTACGATTACCATTTTTCTGAACATTACTCTTTTAATGTGGAAGCAATTTATAGTATTCGAGTTTATTATGATACTCCCACTATTCCAAATGAGAAGAATTTTGCTTATGTGGAGAGTAGTAAATTTTCTATGCTTGGGGATCATGAAAATAATGCTTTATGTTATGCTTATATTTTTGAATTCATTCATGATGCTACTGAATTTTTTATGAGGGAGGAATATATGCTTGTAGGAATTGCAATAATATCAAGTTTCCTCTCTGTGTTGAAAATCTTGAAGCTATGCTTGTTTTGCTTTCCTATGCTAGTTGATTCTTGTTCCCATAAGTTGTTTGCTCACAAAATTCCTATGCATAGGAAGTGGGTTGGGCTTAAATGTGTTAGTCATATGATTCATGATGCTCCCATTATGTTTCAATTCTTATCTTTTCTGTGAGCATCATTGAAATCATCATGCCTAGCTAAAAAGGCATTAAAGAAAAGCGCTTGTTAGGAGACAACCCAATATTTACCCCTACTGTTTTTGTGTGTTCATATGCTTAAGCTACAGTAGTAATCATGTTTCATGGCTTTTGTTTCAATAAAGTGCCAAGTAAGACCTTTGGGATGGCTTACGGTAAGAGTTGATTTGATCTTGTTGAAAGACAGAAACTTTTGCTCTCACGAAAACAATTTTCGTAATTCACAGGAGAGTGTTTTTAAGTTGATTCTTTTTGAGAAAGATTAATAAACAAAGTTCTTAGGATTTCCTAATTTCTCAGAATTTTTGAAGTTACAGAAGTATTCGAGAGTTACATATTACTACAGGCTGTTCTGTTTTTGACAGATTCTGTTTTCTATGTGTTGTTTGCTTATATTGATGAATCTATGACTAGTATCGGTGGGTACGAACCATAGATAAGTTGGAATACAGTAGATATTACACAAATATGAATTTAGAATGAGTTCACAATAGTACCAAAAGTGGTGATTTATTTTCTTATACTAACGGAGCTTATGAGTTTTTGTAGAGTTTTGTGTTGTGAAGTTTCAAGTTTTGGGTAAAGATTCGATGGACTATGGAATAAGGAGGGGCAAGAGCGTAAGCTTGTGGATGCCCAAGGCACCCCAAGGTAATATTCAAGGACAACCAAGAGCCTAAGCTTGGGGATGCCCCGGATGGCATCCCCTCTTTCGTCTTCATTCATCGGTAACTTTACTTGGAGCTATATTTTATTCACCACATGATATGTGTTTTGCTTGAAGCGTCAATTTATTTTATTTTGTTTTGCTTGTTGTTTGAATAATATCCCAAGATCTGAAATTGTTAAATGTTAGAGAGTTTTCACATAGTTGCATAATTATTCAACTACTCATTGATCTTCACTTATATCTTTCGGAGTAGTTTGTCATTTGCTCTAGTGCTTCATTTATACCTTTTTAGAGCACGATGGTATTTTTATTTTTGAAGAAATTGATGAAATCTCAGTGCTTCACTTATATTATTTTGAGAGCCTTTTAGAAAAACATATTAATTTTCTTTAGTTATGAATTTAGTCCTAATATGATGGGCATCCAAGAGGGATATAATAAAAACTTTCATATAAAGTGCATTGAATACTATGTGAAGTTTGATTCCTTATGATTGTTTTGAGATATGAGGATGGTAATATTAGAGTCATGCTAGTGAGTAGTTGTGAACTTGAGAGATAATTGTGTTAAAGTTTTTGATTCCCGTAGTATGCACGTATGGTGAACCATTATGTGATGAAGTCGGAGCATGATTTTTTTTGATTGTCTTCCTTATGAGTGGCGGTCAGGGACGAGCGATGGTCTTTTCCTACCAATCTATCCCCCTAGAAGCATGCGCGTAGTACTTCATTTTGATAACTAATAGATTTTTGCAATAAGTATGTGAGTTCTTTATGACTAATGTTGAGTCCATGGATTATACACACTCTCACCCTTCCACCATTGCTAGCCTCTCTCGTTTCGCGCAACTTTCGCTGGTACCATAACATCGACCATTACCTTCCTCAAAATAACCACCATACCTACCTATTATGGCATTTCCATAGCCATTCCGAGATATATTGCCATGTAACTTTCCACCGTTCCGTTTATTATGACACGCTTCATCATTGTCATATTGCTTTGCATGATCATGTAGTTGACATCGTATTTTTGGCAAAGCAACCTTTCATAATTCTCTCATACATGTCACTCTTGAGTCATTGGACATCTCGGTACACCGCCGGAGGCATTCATATAGAGTCATATTTTGTTCTAAGTATTGAGTTGTAATTCTTGAGTTGTAAGTAAATAAAAGTGTGATGATCATCATTATTAGAGCATTGTCCCAGTGAGGAAAGGATGATGGAGACTATGATTCCCCCACAAGTCGGGTTGAGACTCTAGACGAAAAATAATAAAAAAAGAGGCAAAAAAGAGAGAGAAAAAGAGAGAAGGGGCAATGCTACTATCCTTTTACCACACTTGTGCTTCAAAGTAGCACCATGATCTTCATGATAGAGAGTCTCCTATGTTGTCACTTTCATACACTAGTGGGATTTTTTCATTATAGAACTTGGCTTGTATATTCCAAGGATGGGCTTCCTCAAAGTGCCCTAGGTCTTCGTGAGCAAGCAAGTTGGATGCACATCCACTTAGTTTCCTTTTGAGCTTTCATACACTTATAGCTCTAGTGCACCGTTGCATGGCAATCCCTACTCACTCATATTGATATCTGTTGATAGGCATCCCCATAGCCCGTTGATACGCCTAGTTTATGTGAGACTATTGTTGACACCAGATTTTGGCATGGTAGAAAATGCAATTAAGATGGCTTCAAATGAAGAAATGATCTACATGAAAAAGTTCCGTATTGTCAACGTGAACATCTTCGAAGTTTGGTCCATTGCTATCTGATCTCATCTCGAGGGCTGAAACTATAGTCAAAGTACTCAGATTTTGTATTCAGAGTAGTATTCGGCCAATTAGGCCTTCAAGATGGTCTCATATGAACAAAAAAACGTTTTACACTAGTTGTCTTAGTCTCGTCGAAACGGTCAATTTTGATATAAAAATAGTTCGAATCTGAGTTCTTATGCAAAAGTTGGAGCCATTGGAATACAGCCCTGTTTGGAGGCAAAAAATGGCGCGCCATACCAGACACCCTGTCTGATGGGTAGCGCGAATAATAGCCTGTTTTGCGCGAGCGATTTGACCCTCAAGATGACCTTTGATCAAAAAATGTTCAGCATGAAAGTTGTTCGACTCATCTAAATGGTCAAGATTGCTTTTGGGCTCGTTTCCAACCGAGGTCATTTACCACCTCAAAGATTACCCACAAGGTGCAGTCAGTTTAAACCGAATAGTTTTGGAAAGTTCAGACAAAACCAATCCAAATTTGACTAGGGTTTTGGACCTGAATCCAAGCCTTTTTCTTGCACGGGAAGTTCAGCCGCCTCTTATATACCTAAGGAGTGATGACCAATTGAACAACACACAATCGATCAAATCACATACCAGTTTTTATCGTTTATGTTTTCTTCTTAACCGTAGTTCTTCTTCTTCCTCGTCCTTCGTGTGTTCTTCTTGTTGAAGGGCTACGAACCTCGAGGCCCTAGGGGTGATCTGGTCGACCTAGGGCAGCCCACAGCCACCGTTCGCCCTGACGGGGTCCCTCCCGGGTATGTGGGATTTTGGGTGTTTAAAAGCACCCGCCGGATTGCTTGTGTACCGCGCTTCCTGACGGGTCTCCTTCGACGTGAGCTGCGGTGCATCACCCTTGGCGTTGGAGGTACACGGTGACGTGTTCGTGTGCGAACACACTTTTTGGCGACTCCGCTAGGGACGAAGCTTCGAACGGTCTCTGCCCCGTTCTTGCTATGAAGAGATTGTCATCTAGGTTTTGCAATCTACAAAGGTCATATGAATACCCAACTCACCTATGTAGATGCAAATAATTCATATGTTGTTGCTAGATCCCCTAATGAGCATAATGTATCGGCGAGCCCTAGTTTTCTCAATCATGCTTCTAATTATGTGCAAGGACCGATGCAAAATAAGCTTCATGCTTCAAATTCTTATGATTTTAGCAACATACAACATATGTATCCTAATTCTCATGCATCAGCAACCCCACAAATCCATATGCCGATGAACAACATGATGGGTTTGGATAATCAATTTGAAACACCCCATGTTCAAATTTCCAGTAGCATATAAGAAAGTGTTTCACCCTTTTATTCATCAGCAACTAATTTGCAATATGTGAATCCAACCTTGCCGATGGAGAGAATTGGCCATGCTACTACTAGCTATTCGGCCAGTTACTCTCTACCATCATATGACATGCCTCATGTTAGTAATTTTTCAGCATCGTATGCAACTGTAGATGTTCATAATTCGGCCCGCATCTTCATGGTCATAGCCGAATAAGTGGAAATTTTACAGGAACACATGTGCCATCATCAAATACTATAGCATATAATACATGCTCTACGCAGTTCAAGAATTTCAGCAACACTCACGAATCATTGTCGAAAGAATCTGAAAGTATTGCAGAGCAATCCTTTCCAGAAGCGGTTGTGGCTGCATTAAAAAAGATCTTGTCACAAAATAAGATGATTAGTGCTCTTTGCCTTGAACAATATGAATAGGGGTTGTTTCTTGATTATGCTGCAATAAAGGCTAGAGTTTTGCAGGAAGATGAAACTTCATCAATTGATAGTATTGGTGAGAGAGCATATGGTTATACAGCAGTGCATACACCTCCACTTAGTACCGCAGCATATTATATACCCCCTACACAATTTCAAAATTTCAGCAACACTAACACTTCATTGCCGAAAGATCCAAAAAGCATTGGGGGGCAAACTAATCTAGAGCGCGCTGAAATTGAGAGGGGAGTTAAAGCTTCACGCGATAGGGTGCAAGTACTTCACCAAGAGAGAATTGATAGGGAATTAGCTCAAAGAAAAGAAGCCTTTCCAATTGATATAACCGGTGGAAAGAATGATTATTTGGAAACTAAAAGTGCTTCGGTTGAAAAAGCCGAATCAAGTAGTATATATTCCGAATCCATCAAATCCAAAGAGGCAAACATTGTTGAGAAAGGGCATGGCAACAATACTTGATTTTTCTGAAGTTAATGGAACCTACTTCCTGCCCTATGAGTTTCGTGCCATAGAAATTGACGAGCTTCAAGAACAAGAACTAGTAGCCAAAGAAATTTTGGTGGACAAAGATCTTCAAACTAATGATACACGAAATCAAGAAAAAGACTATGACAAGGCGTTGGGGAGCTATCCAAAGGCGGAGCAAGCTATTGTTCAAGTCGCACCACCATCATGCTCTTCCAACATATTTGAAGAGGTATGTTTAGCAAGTAATTTACCTATTTTCAGATTTGGTCAAAACTTTATTGTTGATGCATCTATTAGAAAAATCCTCTTAAGTTATTTTGAAATACCAATGAAGAAGGGTAATTACTTGCTAGCAAAAAATCATTATAGAACATATCGGTCAACCCATTGCGCCATTTATAAAGACCAATAATGACTTATTGTTGTAGCCAAGGCTTTCCCCGTTGTTTTATTTAAAGTTCGTACCTACATGGGTAGCTTTGCTTATTTCATACTTGGCTTACTCTTGGTCTCAATTGAGGCATGCATGTTCTAACTATTTTTGTTTCAGAAACTTAAAGCCAAGGTTAGATTCTTTTCAGAAAACTGATGCTAGTATAATATCTTATCAAATGACATCTGTAAGAGAATGCAAAATAAAATTCATAGCCGAATTGGGTGATACAAAATCTGAACCATTCATTTGCTTAACTCCAAAGATGTTTCCACAGCAAGATCGACTAGAAAATAAAATGTTTACCTTCAATTCAAGCATGTGTGATCAAATATTTCATTTGTTGCTAAAAAAATAATTACATAATAATTCTTGATCACCATGTCAATCCATCAATTCAAGGACGAATGTATTGTAGGTTGCATCATTTGTTCAAACATAATTTTGAGGATTGCAATATGTTTCGTAAAATAGTTAAATTGGCCATTGATAAAGGACGATTGAGAATTGTTGAAACGCCAAAGGATGACCAGTCTATTCCAATTGGTCTTGATGGCAAAAAGTTTTTGCATCAGCTACTTCAAGCCAATCCATCTAAAGAGAAGGTAAAAACTACAGGTGACGGGATCAAGCTTTCAAGTAAAGAATCTGTTGAAGAGCACAATGAACATAAACTTGAGGGTGAGAATTCCATTGAAGCTACAATGAAGACGCCAAGGATTGGGGGCAACAAGCAAATCCAATGATCAAGAAAAGCAAACCAAAAGAAAACAGAGGCCAAAATAAGCGCAAGTGTAAGAAATCAAAAATAACTTTTGCTGAACTATTGGATAAATATGAAAAGAAGAGTGAAGAAAAGAATGCTTATCGGCCAAATCAAGCACAGAAACCAAGATCAACCCCAAGGCGCAAATATGAGGATCGGTATTTGCAAAGTGAGAATCTTGATGCAACATATTGATATCCTTATTTTGGGCCGCCAATGCCAAAGCCGTGGATGCCTCCCTACGCTCATATAGATCCATATCCATCATGGGACATGCATGATACAAGGGCACATTCTTCATCTTATTTTAGACCATCTCACAAATATTATGCAGCTCCAAAAAGATCAACATTTGAACAATCACATGTCAAAGACTGTTTCAATCATAAGGAATTAGTCTGGACCCCATGGATGAAGAAAGAGGTGGTCAAGCAAGTATACCGGGTCAGGAAAGATGGTCATAAGTGTGCTACTTCAGATTTGATATCAAATAACAAAGCACCAATTAATGTGTTAACATTGGCTACTAAAGGCAATGAGATGAAGCAACCAATTATTGAGAGTCGAAGTGCCAAATCTGAAGAAAAGAAGTTGAGAGTGCACAAGGCCAAAAAGGAATTGCCATTGGTCAAGACAGAATCATAGCCGAGATGCCCACTCGGCTTATCGTATTGATAAAAGAAGAAATTACAAAATCTTAGCGCACAAGAGCTGACACAGAAGAACATGGCATGGGTTCCCAAGAGGATCAATCATAAGAAAAATGATGTGCATACTTCTATTGCAACAAGTACAATAAAAGTGAAAAAAGAGAAGGATGGAAGCAATAAACAATTAAGTCAAAGGTGTGCATCACAACATCAAAATCTTCGGTTAGCACATCATCCATTTTCTTCAACAATGTCGTTGATGTCTTTGACATGGAATTCATCCATAGGTATGATCAATTACCCTCCATGGATGCAACATAATTTTCTATATGATGACATGGTATTACCAAATCACTATACATTTGGTTAGTTACATTTTTGTTGCTAATACAAAGGGGCTGAAATATTTTATTGCAATATCATTTGTTTATTTCGGCTATACATACTTTGGTGGGTGAATTTTACATAGACCTCATGGTAATGGCAGATATTTATCTATCGTCCTAAGATTATGTCAATGCATGGCCAGTGTAGTACTCTAACATCGTCCTTAGTTTGATTGGAGAACGAGATAACGTATGTGCTCATGGAAATTTATATGTATGCCTATATTATGATTGAATGGAGTTGAGACATAATGACCGATGTCATTGCATATATGCTGCATAGGCCAATTCATAGTTGTAGAATTGGCTAGTGGGCATATACTTTGTTTGGATATGATTTGGCTTATGCGTCTTTGAGATCTATAAGAGGCCAAATCATAGATGATTTTATTACTGAACATCAGATTAATGACATGCATAATGCTGATATTAGCCTTGTCTTTCTAGTACTATGGAGATTATGTTTTTATGGTTCAATTCGTAGCAATGGCCAAAGTGTTGGTGTTGTTTATATATTTCTTTATGATACTATTTTTTAAACCTCATGCCGCTTAGAACTTTTTTATGCATGATTAATCAAAGCCAAATTTGCATTGTTATTCAGATTGAATATTTTATTTTCTATAGGTGCTATACATATTGAGGCTTTCGGTGATTCGCTATGAGTAGTATAACAAATATTCAGGGTTTATCAATGTTTTGACGAATCACTTAAAGTTTATCTTGAGGTATGTCTAGATGCAAAATTTACCTTGAGTTGCTTTAATATTCTTCATATTTCTAGACATGACAATTGGAGAGAGTTGGCATAGCAAGCATCCGGCTACCATGTTCGTCATGGTGTATTGCACATCTATCAATAGCCGATGCTTATTCTTGCCAACATAGGTAAGGATGAATTAGAGCTCACCACCTCGGCCACTAATGAAACTTTTATGCAGGTGAAGCCAGGATAGGAAGAAGTTCATTCGTGATTATCTGCAAAATCCTAATAAAAGGGTGAAAATATGGTTCGGAGGATGGTTTCGGGATACATATCTATGAAACTTTATCACAAGATTGTTATAGAAGTTGAGAAGTTTTCACCCAAGTTTGCATCAAGAGGTTTAAACAAGCAATGGATGATACACAATTATCGCCCTAAGAGTACAAATGGATGATGGAGTGTTGACATCGTCCTTAGAATAAACACGGTGCAAATTATTTTTCGGCATTCAAGTTTTGCCGAAAAACAGGGGGGCATGTGTTGACACCAGATTTTGGCATGGTAGAAAATGCAATTAAGATGGCTTCAAATTAAGAAATGATCTACATGACAAAGTTCCGTACTATTGACGTGAACATCTTTGAAATTTTGGCCATTGCTATCCGGTCTCATATCGAGGGCCGAAACTATAGTCAAAGCACCCAGATTTTGTATTGAGAGTAGTATTCGGCCAATTAGGCCTTCAAGATGGTCTCATATGAAAAACCATTCTACACGAGTTGTCTTTGTCTCGTCGAAACGGTCGATTTTTGTTGGTGTTCTGGGAACGGGGGTCCCCAGACTTGCCTGCCTGCGGCCTGCGGCATGGCTCAAGTGGGGGCCCAGCGCGGCCCATCTTCATCAGCTCGAGCTCAAGACCCTCGCAAGGGGCCAAGCCTCGCGGGGCGGACGACAGGAAGCTTCCTCAAGAATGGCCTCATCAGGTAGGCTCGCGAGGAGGCGGAGAGATCAAGGCTGGGGTACCTCGTGAGGATCCCGTGACACAAGCCATGACGATCAAGGCCAGGTGGGCGCCAGGCGGGCGCTCGCCTGCACAGGGTCCTTGTTTCCCCTTTGGTGCAAAGGGGGCTAGCACAGGCCAAGGCATCAGGCAAAGTTTGCCATTCCGGTGCAAGGAGACCAAGACCAGCAGAGCCGCAAGATGGAGGTCATCGTGGAGCCCAAGACGGCGTCATTACCAGTGCTTTTGGCAGCCGAAGACCACCTTTGGTCAAGATAAATTGTACTAGATGTTCCCCTTCAAAATGGCCAATTGTTGGCGCCCTTCCCGCTCAATTATTCGGGGAGAGGCCCAGGGCCTCTATAAATAGAGCTAGCCACCAGGGAGTAGAGAGAGGGACACACCCAGAAGAAAGAGAGATCTAGACACTCTGAGAACATCGAGAGATATGGTAGAACCCTAGCAGAGACAGAAAGAGAGGCGACGGAACTCACCCTAGGAGTTCATCGCACCAGCTCAAGAACACCTCTCGCGAGGCTGTTCTTCCCTTGTACTATTCATCATCAGCCCCTGAGGCAATCCACCACACGCCACACTGGAGTAGGGTATTACACCACAAAGGTGGCCCAGACCAGTATAAACCTCGTGTCTCTTGTGTCGTTCATCATTTTCATCTTAGTCTGCACGAGAGGATCGGACGTAGATCGGTAGGGGAGAGATCTCCGCGCGCACCCCAGTGTTCGAACCTCAAGGGTCTGCCGGAACCCAAAATCCGACATTTGGCGTGCCAGGTAGGAGTGCGCCGGAATCTTTCTTCCGCTGTTCGCGTGTGACCTTCCGTCGTGTCCATGGCTGACACTCGCCGGGCTCGCGCCGAGCGCCGGGCTGCTCGCGCCACTCGCGTCGCCCAGATGGCGCCCGTCGGCGGTCCCCCACGTCGTTCCTCGTCGCCCTCCGCCAACGCCGCCACCGGCCCGGCGGGGAACGAGCAGCAGGCCTCGTCCCAGCATCCCTCGGTGCGGCGGGATGGCCGCACCG
Source organism: Triticum urartu (assembly GCF_003073215.2). NCBI lineage: Eukaryota > Viridiplantae > Streptophyta > Magnoliopsida > Poales > Poaceae > Triticum > Triticum urartu. The sequence goes on from NC_053025.1 coordinate 75,336,672, forward strand.
CCACCCCATCGCAGACTCCAGCTGGCTCGTCGTCCCACGACCGTCGCGCAGCCATGGATGCGCATGCCTCACTGCTCTTGGCGCGGGAGCTCCTCCACTATTGCCCCATCGATGACCTCTACGAGGACTGGCTCGCTCGCATCACCGAGCTCGTCAGTGTCGCAGGGGGCTCCCCCTTGCGGTCCCTCTCGCTGCTTCGCCCTCCATCCCGTGCACGGGGCGAGGATCAGGAGGCGCCTCTGCTGCCTCCTCCCCAAGAAGGTGCCTTGGCTCCAAGGCGCGCAGCCCTAGGGCGGGACCCTCCACGTCCAGCGCCTGCGCAGCATGAAGGGAGCTGCCAAGAGATCCCACGTCCCCGGGAAGGTGCTCGCGCGCTCCCAGCGCCGGCACGCCAAGATCGCGCCCCAGCGCCTCCACGACGAGACCCCGCGCTGCTCCCTGTGGCGGCGCGTGGTGACCCGCAAGAACAAGTCCAGCACCAGCAAAGGGCACCGGTGGCCACGGTGGGCTGCCTCGCCTTCACCGTCGAGCTGCGCGGCGTCACATGGCCAGGCAAGTTCAATCCTGATCTCCCTCCTTGCTACGATGGCACAGTGGACCCCGCAGAGTTTCTGCAGCTCTACGAGCTGGGCATCGTAGCCGCCAACGGAGATGAAAAGGTCATGGCGAATTGGTTCCCCATGGCGCTCAAGAACGGCGCCCGCACCTGGCTCCTGAACCTGGCTCCCGGCACGATCTCCTCCTGGAGCGAGATGCGCACCCACTTCATCGCCAACTTCCAGGCACACGCGACCGGCCCCCGGCTGTGAGTGACCTGCGCCGCATCAAGCAACAACCAGGAGAAACCCTGCAGAAGTATATCTAGCGCTTCAACTACGCTCGCCTCAAGATCCCCAAGGTGACTGAAGAAGCTATCATCTCAGCCTTCTCTAACGGCGTACGCGACGTCAAGATGAAGGAAGAGCTAGCAATCCATGAAGACCTATGCACATCCCTGGAGCTGTTCAACTTGGCGACCAAGTGCGCCAGGGATGAGGAAGGGCGTCTCTCCCTCCTCGAGCTCCCGACAGCCGACCTGGAAGAAAAGAAGCTCAAGGCCAAAGACGTGAAGCGCAAGGGGCTGCCATGCTAGCAGTGGAACCAGACACCAAGCGAGGCAGGGACCAGCCCGAGTCATCCAAGGGAGGACGGTACTGCGTGTACCACGACCTCCACACCCACAACACCAACGAATGTCAAGAGCTCACAGCCGTGGGAGATGGGCGAATCGGCCGACGCCTAGAGTGCAACGACAGGGGCTATGGCCGAGGACGAGGAAGAGGCGGTGGATGATGGGAAGACCGTGGCCTTCGCCAGGGATGGCGTGACCGCCCTCACGAGGACAGCTGGCAGGACCAGCCTCGCGAGGAAGGCTGGAGGGACCAGCCTCGTGAGGACCGTCCCCACGGCAACGCAGGCCTCCCTCCTCTGCCGCCTCCACCAAGGAGGAACGAAGACCAACACCAAGACGATGGGGCTGGGGGCTTCCAAGAGCCGCGTGCAATTGCTTGCGTCTTGGGCGGCGCCCAGGCCCCAGCCTCACAGCGCATCTTCAAGAAGTTTGCTCGCGAGGTGAATGCAGTCCTTCCCAAGCTTGAGGCCACACGCCCTCTCAGGTGGTCTTCGTGCACGATCACATTCAGTTCCGCGGACTAGCTCAAATGTGCGGCAACGACCGGAGTCCTCCTGATGCTTTGCTCCCCAGTCATCAGCAACGTGCAGGTCACCAAGACCCTCATCGATGGCGGAGCAGGACTCAACGTCCTGTCCATCGAGACGTTCGACAATCTCCAAGTGTCGTACGACCAGCTTCAGCCGACAAAGCCTTTCTCAGGAGTCACCGATGGTTCCACTTTTCCAATTGGGCAGGTTCACCTTCCGGTATCCTTCGGGCAACACAACAACTACCGCACCAAGCTCATCTACTTCGACGTCGCTCACATCCGCCTGCCGTACAACGCCACCCTCGGGTACCCAGCCCTAGCCAAGTTCATGGCAGTGACCCACCATGGTTACAATGTCCTCAAGATGCCAGGAAGCGGTGGAGTCGTCACCGTACCCTATGAAGAAAGGGACGCAGTTTGCTTGCTCGAGCGTGCATTCCAAGCCACAGCAATCGAAGACCCAGATCGCAGGAGTGGGAGACCTCCCGAGGCGACCCTCAAGAAGAAGAAGACCTCACCTGGCCAGAGCCACAGGGAAGCAGGCACCTCCGGAGGTATCGCGTCAGGATTCGCGCCCGATCAGGGAGCGCTTCCCTCTCGCGCATAGGAAGGCGCGCCCGGCGCCCTCCTCAGGCAGGGCTCGGGGGCTCTCTCTTGGAGAGCCACCGACCTTGCCAACGTCGCAGGGGAGGCAGTCGGGCACCACTTGGAGGGGTGCTTTCAGGCACGCTTCCCTTAGAAAGGTACAAGTCAAAGGAGACCAAACCCCCAGGAGTTCATCGCAAGGAACACCCATGAGCTACAAGAGTCCAGAGTCATGCGTGGCAACCAGTGCTTACCTGCCATGGCCCCACATCCAGGTGACGATGGAGGATTGCGCGTCTGCATCGACGTACCAGGGCTCAATCGAGCTGCGTCCCAGGAGCGCCTATGGCCTTCGGTCGTAGGGCGCTGCGTGGGACCACCCCACAACTACGTTCGCATGCCTTTCGGCCTGCTGAGCGCGGTCGCCGCACATCAGCGCCTGTTGAGGAGCATTCTGGAGGCTCAGGAGGTCAGGCATCGCGCGGTCCTGGCGGATGTGGCGATGGTCCTCGAAGACCTGCACGTGCCACCAGGGCCTCCCGAGGCCCCTGGGCCTGGGGGCTCATGAGGGCCGACGTCTTCACCGCGCATCGCTCACTTCCTCAGCATCACTTCATATTCAACAGCACCAGGTGACATCTTTCAGAGTTCTACTTTCAGCTGGGAGCGCCCATAGGGGTGCACCATTCCCAGGCCGCGTGGGCCCGTCCCCGCGGCATGTATCCATTTTGGTTATGCTGTTTACTTACCTCGTTGGGGGCACCCCTCGGGCTGCATCATCCCCACGCCGCTCGGGCCCGACCCAGCGGCGATTGCTTTTACCTGTGCTTGCTTGAAATTGGATTTCCTATGTGCTTAACATACAAGACCTAACCACCTGCTCGATCGACGCCTTTCTGAAGAGCCGCTCGCTCAGGCACGGCGCGTGCGCACGAGTTCATCCCTGCAGCGTTGATAAACCTGAGTGGTCGAGCTCTGACCGCGGTAGCCCCGCACGGCGCCACCTCACCAGGACCTCAGTGCCCTGACCGCTCCCTCGGAGTGACCATAGGTTGGCCGGCGACCGTAACGACAGGCCTTGTTTCTCCTCATGATTGGTGTGCAGGACCTACTCCAGGAGCAACGTTGGGGGCATCGTGAGCTCTCTCTCCCACTCTTCGGCACAGACCGCTTGCACGTTAAAAGGGGGGCGCCTGAGCATCACGACTCATGGGCTCTTACTGGCTCTCCAGCCATCACCCCTGGCCTTGACCCATGGCATCGCGACCTGTCATACCAGCAGCGGCTGAGCTCGCTCGAGGTCCGGGACCTGAGGACGTAGAGCGTTAAGGAAAGTGCGTGGGAGTGGGAAGAAGCTCGCGAGGGCCTCACCCGGCAGTACCTCGGCCACCGCCTCTCGGGTCGGGCGCATCTCCGAGGAACTACATTAGACGCACAAGATAAGTCGCGCCCTCACAAGAGCTAGACCAACGCAGTGCTAAATCCCCGCCCAGTGCAACTCTGTCACGGCGACGCTACCTTCCTTTCTCGCCCAGCAAGGATTGCTTGAGTGCTAAAGGTTATCTCCCGAGCATCGCGACTCGGGGGCTCTTACCGGACCTCGGGCCGCTCACCTCCCGGCCTTGACCACGGCATCGCGACCTGGCATACCAGCGACGGATGAAGCTTGCCTGGGGACTGGGACCTGTCAGCGTAGAGCGCCAAGTCCTCGTGAGGATAGAAAGGGGGAGCTTAGCCGGAACAGAACAGACACCTCACGCCAATTCATATTAAGGATATAGTAATTACAAAAGCACGACAGACGCCTTACATACCACCGCGGGGTGTTGCTTTAATTCCTCGTAGGGAACAAAAGGTGCTAACACTAAGGTACGCTACTTGCTAGCAGCTCCCCAGGCGATGCCATCATCAACAGTGGGCTGCCCAGTGCCAGTGCCAATCCCATCCAGATCAGTGGCGTCGGCGGCCCGATGCAGCTGGCTCACTCCGAGCGCGGCGCGAGCTCGGAGGCTCGTAGCTGTCGTTGCTCGTCTCCGGGGTCGCGAGGAGTTTGGGGGAGCCCCGGAATCCCTCAGTCCCTCCGCTTCTGCCTAAGGAGCTACAGGAGGACCAACGGGCGGGGCTGGTCCTCGCCAGTTCATCACCACTGCCGCTTCCCTTAGGGCAACACTCCAGCCGGCGTCCCTCTGCATCAAAGACCTTGAAGAACATCAAGGAGGCGCCGTCGTATTCAATATGGATCACCAAGGCGCTGTCAGCGCGACAGACCCGGGCAATCTCACCCCAGCCCTGGGTCATGAAGACCTTGCCCGGAGCGACGACCACGACCTCTGCTCCGGTTGTAGGGGTGCCACAGTCGGCGTGCTGCAGCCAGAGCTCCGGGGCCGCGCTCGGTGGCATCTCAAAGGCGAAGGAGGGGGGAAGGCAGGTCCACAAAGTTGGAGGCATGGCAGCGTGGAGCACAAGCTCGCGAGAGGAGCGCTCCGCGTGGACTCCAGGGGGGAAGACGCACACCACTGTGACTCGCCGGCATCGGCGGCAACGTTGTCGGTGTCACTCGGCGCCCTCCACCCTGGGGCCCACGACGCGGGCGTGCAAGGGCAGCGGAAACCCAGGCGGCGGCCGCTCGTACCACGGCCTCGACACCACCTGCCAGGCGCCTTCGTCCCGATGACAGAGGATTGGCCGCTTCTTCGGTGGGAGGGGGTCAGGACCCTCTCTGGGGGCCTTTCCCTTCTTCTCACCTGAAAACCGGCGGATCGGTGCCATTGGTTCAAGAGGAAGCAAGGATGAGGAAGAAGAAGAGGAGGAGTAATGGAAAAGGATGGACCGAAGGGGCTCGCCCAGCCCCGTACTTATAACCGCAGGACGCCAACCACCGAGCACCATGATTGCAGGTAATCATGACCGGTTTCTCTGCATGCAGGGACTTGTCAAGTCGTGCGGTTGCCGAGGCGTCATGGGAAGTGCAGACGCCCACGTCCAATCAACTGCCACGCGGCGCCCAAGGCCGCAGGCTATTAGGGCCCGCGGCGCTTCATGCTTGCCCCTTCGCTTCTCTGCTAAGCCAAGCCTGCGTGCGCCTTGGGCCCGGGGGCTACTATCGGCGTTCTGGGAACGGGGGTCCCCAGACTTGCCTGCCTGCGGCCTGCGGCGTGGCTCAAGTGGGGGCCCATCGCGGCCCATCTTCATCAGCTCGCGCTCAAGACCCTCGCGAGGGGCCAAGCTCGCGGTGCGGACGACAGGAAGCTTCCTCAAGAATGGCCTCATCAGGCAGGCTCGCGAGGAGCCGGAGATATCAAGGCAGGGGTACCTCACGAGGATCCCATGACACAAGCCATGACGATCAAGGCCAGGCGGGCGCCGGCCTGCACAGGGTCCTTGTTTCCCCTTTGGTTCAAAGGGGGCAAGCACAGGACAAGGCATCAGGCAAAGGTTGCCATTCCGGTGCAACAAGACCAAGACCAGCAGAACGGCAAGATGGAGGTCATCGTGGAGCCCAAGACGGCGTCATCCCCAGTGCTTTTGGCAGCCGAAGACCAACTTTGGTCAGGATAACTTGTACTAGATGTTCCCCTTCAAAATGGCCAATTGTTGGCGCCCTTCCCGCTCAATTATTCGGGGAGAGGACCAGGTCCTCTATAAATAGAGCTAGCCACCACGGAGTAGAGAGAGGGACACACCAAGAAGAAAGAGAGATCTAGACACCCCGAGAACATCGAGAGATCTGGTAGAACCCTAGCAGAGAGAGAAAGAGAGGCGATGGAACTCACCCTAGCAGTTCATCACACCAGCTGAAGAACACCTGTCGCGAGGCTGTTCTTCCCTTGTACTATTCATCATCAGCCCCTAAGGCAATCCACCACACAACACACTAGAGTAGGGTATAACACCACAACGGTGGCCCGAACCAGTATAAACCTCGTGTCTCTTGTGTCGTTCATCATTTTCATCTTAGTCTGCACGAGAGGATCGGACGTAGATCGGTAGGGGAGAGATCTCCGCGCGCACCCCAGTGTTCGAACCTCAAGGGTCTGCCGGAACCCGAAATCCGACAATTTTGATATAAAAATAGTTCCAATCCGAGTTTGTATGCAAAAGTTGGAGCCATTGGAATACAGCCCTGTCAGGAGGCAAAAAATGGCGCGCCACACCACACACCCTGTCTGATGGGTAGCGCGAATAATAGCCTGTTTTGCGCGAGCGATTTGACCCTCAAGATGACCTCTGATCAAAAAACGTTCAACATGAAGGTTGTTCGACACATCTAAATGGTCAAGATTGATTTTGGGCTCGTTTCCAACCGAGGTCGTTTACCACCACAAAGATTAACTGCAAGGTGTAGTCAGTTTAAACCGAACATTTTTGGAAAGTTCAGACAAAACCAATCCGAATTTGAATAGGGTTTTGGACATGAATCCAAGCATTTTTCTTGCACAGGAAGTGCAGCTTCCTCTTATATACCTAAGGGGTGACGGCCGATTGAACAACACACAATCGATCAAATCATCTACCACTTTTTATCGTTTATCTTTTCTTCTTAACCCTAGTTCTTCTTCTTCCTCGTCCTTCGTCTGTTCTTCTTGTTCAAGGGCTGCGAACCTCGAGTCCCTAGGGGTGATCTGGTCGACCTAGGGCAGCCCATAGCCACCGCGCGCCTTGACGGGGTCCCTCCCGGGCTTGTGGGGTTTCGGGTCTTCAAAAGCACCCGCCGGGTTGCTTGCGTACCGCGCTTCCGGACGGGTCTCCTTCGACGTGAGCTATGGTGCATCACCCTCGACGTTGGAGGTACACGGTGATGTGTTCGTGTGCGAACAACGATCTTCCTCCTTTTTGTCTTCTCCACAACCACCATATTCTATTCCACCTATAGTGATATGTCCATGGCTTACGCTCATGTATTGCGTGAAGCTTGAAAAAGTTTGAGAACATTAAAAGTATGAAACAATTGCCTGGCTTGTCATCGAGGTTGTGCATGATTTAAATGTTTTGTGTGATGAAGATAGAGCATAGCCGGACTATATGATTTTGTAGGGATAGCTTTCTTTGGCCATGTTATTTTGAGAAGACATGATTGCTTTGTTCGTATGCTTTAAGTATTACTGTTTTTATGTCAATATTAAACTTTTGTTTTGAATCTTATGGATCTGAATATTCTTGCCACAATAAAGAGAGATTACACTGGTAAATATGTCAGGTAGCATTGCACATCAAAAATTCTGTTTTTACCATTTACGTACTCGAGGACGAGCAGGAATTAAGCTTGGGGATGCTGATACGTCTCCAACGCATCTATAATTTTTTATGTATTCATGCCATGTTTAAGAATTTTGTCATGATTTTGGTATGATTTGGTTAGAACTAACCCAGACTGACGCTATTTTCAGCAGAACTACCGCGGTGTTTTTTTGTGTAGAAATAAAAGTTCTCAGAATGCGCTAAAAATCAACGGATATTTTTTCTACAAAATATAAAAAATACTGGAACGAAGAGTTACTGGAGGGGAGGCCCATGGCCCCCACGAGGGTGGAGGGTGGGCCCACCCCCCTGGGGCGCGCCTCCAACCTCGTGGATGACTTGGAGACCCCCCTAACGTGGGACCGACGCCAAAATTCCTATAAATACAGAAACCCCCGAAAAGAAACCAAGATCAGGAGTTCCGCCGCTGCAAGCCTCTGTAGCCACCAAAAACCAATCGGGACCCTGTTGCGGCACCCTGCCGGAGGGGGGGAATCATCACCGGTGGCCATCTTCATCATCCTGGCGCTCTCCATGACGAGGAGGGAGTAGTTCATCCTCGGGGCCGATGGTATGTACCAGTAGCTATGTGTTTGATCTCTCTCTCTCTCTCGTGTTCTTGATGTGGCACGATCTTGATGTAACGCAAGCTTTGCTACTATAGTTGGATCTTATGATGTTTCTCCCCCTCTATCTCCTTGTGATGAATTGAGTTTTCCCTTTGAAGTTATCTTATCAGATTGAGTCATTAAGGATTAGAGAACACTTGATGTATGTCTTGCGTGGGATACCTGTGGTGAGAATGGGGTATTCTATTGATTCACTTGATGTATGTTTTGGTGATCAACTTGCGGGTTCCGTGACCTTGGGAATCTATGCATAGGGGTTGGCACACGTTTTCGTCTTGACTCTCCTATAGAATCTTTGGGGCACTCTTTGATGTTCTTTGTGTTGGTTGAATACATGAATCTGAGATTGTGTGATGCATATCATATAATCATACCCGCGGATACTTGAGGTGACATTGGAGTATCTAGGTGACATTAGGGTTTTGGTTGATTTGTGTCTTAAGGTGTTATTTTACTACGAACTCTAGGGCTGTTTGTGATACTTATAGGAATAGCCCAATGGATTGATTGGAAAGAATAACTTTGAGGTGGTTTCGTACCCTACAATAATCTCTTCATTTGTTCTCTGGTATTAGTGACTTTGGAGTGACTCTTTATTGCATGTTGAGGGATTGTAATATGATACAATTATGTTATTATTGTTGAGAGAACTCGCACTAGTGAAAGTATGAACCCTAGGCCTTGTTTCAAAGCATTGCAATACAGTTTGTGCTCACTTTTATCATTAGTTACCTTGCTGTTTTTATAATTTCAGATTATAAAAACCTATATCTACCATCCATATTGCACTTGTATCACCATCTCTTCGCCCAACTAGTGCACCTATACAATTTACCATTTGTATTGGGTGTGTTGGGGACACAAGAGACTCTTTGTTATTTGGTTGTAGGGTTGTTTGAGAGAGACCATCTTCATCCTACGCCTCCCACGAATTGATAAACCTTAGGTCATCCACTTGAGGGAAATTTGCTACTATCCTACAAACCTCTGCACTTGGAGGCCCAACAACGTCTATAAGAAGAAGGTTGTGTAGTAGATATCATGTGCCACCCCCGACCACCTTTGGGGCGTCCGGAAACCAGGACGAGGCCAAGGGGCAAAGGGGACGCTGGTGGTGTCCTCGGTGACCACAGGCCCTCTGCCGGGGGGAAGGGCTCGCCGGCGCCTCCCCCGACGGAGGACCAACCTCTATGCAATGCCTTGCTCCGTGCGGCGCGGGGGAGGCCCTGGCTCTAGGCCCTCCCGCACAGCCCCCAGTGCACCACTCCCATCGGGGGCGGAGCCACTGCCCTAGGGTCTCCGACTGCTGCTGCGGTCTGGTTCACCTGCAGCCCATGGTTAGCGCAAACTTGCTCCCGAGATATTGGCTGTACCTCGCAGTCGTCGTCGCTGAAGGGGTCGGTGGAGCCTCCGGGCGACTCATGGAAGGCCCCGGTCGCGAGCCCTCCACCTTCCCATTTTGGCTCGGGGAACGAGTTGGGGCCTTCTCCTGGCGTGTACTCCAGGTTCACCATGCGGGGGACGTAGGCATCCCCGGTCGCCACGCCGGAGCCATCACCTAGATGCCCTGCGCCTTGAGCCACGAGCCGGGGCGCCTGGCCCTGGTGGCCGCTGGGTGGCACTCCAGCGCGTCCTCGGGGTGGTCCGTCAATGCTTGTCCTTCCTGGTGTCGGCGCCGTCGTGGCAGGACGGGTCACGCCTGGGTCCATGTTGGTGTTGTCGGGTCCCCCTAGCGCTCCAAGAGGTGCGCGAGCTCGCCCGGGGCTCGCGCGCGCCTCTGCCACGACCTGGGCATGGGCAAGGAGCAGAAGGGTGGCGTACCTCTGCAGGCAACGTCCAGCAGTTCGGCGAAGTGCTCCAGCAGCGCATCACGGCCGCTCTCCACCAGCCTGCACCGCAGCAGCTCCCGCGCCATGATGAGTGCGGCTCGCATGTTCGCCTGCTCCCGTCGGGTGTGCGGTGCCATTGCTGCAGCGTAGCCTGAAGATCGCATGGTGGCGCGCGTGCACCGCGGCGGGAGGGCGGCAGGCGTCGGTCCGTGCCGCCCGCGTCTGGCGGTGTTCAGCGGTGTGCGGGCTGCCTGGAGTGTGGAGTTGAGGTCTTCTTGGGCGAACGGCATCGCTCGGATGGGCGAAGCAGCCCAATGGTCAGCATGGGTCCTCGGGTCGTCCGACATCGGAACCGCGGGGTGTCAACGGGTCGATTGACGGAAGAGGGGCTCCGGCACACCCCTACTTGGCGCGCCAAATGTCGGATTGCGAGTTCCGGCAAACCCTTGTGAGGTTCGAACTCTGGGGTGCGCACGAAGAACACTCTCTTCCTAACTCGCTCGCTCAATGATCCCACGGCCTAGCTCGATGGACCCAAAGAACAAGAGACACGGAGGTTTATACTGGTTCGGGCCACCTTGCGGTATAATACCCTACTCCAGTTTGTGGGTGGATTGCCTCGAGGGGCTGAGGATGAACTAGTACAATCGATGAACAACCTTGGGAGGTGAGGTGTTATTGAGCTAGAAGAGCTGGTGAGCTCGTCGGGGTGGAATGGATCTGATCCCTTCTATGGTGGTGGCTAAGTCCTATTTATAGTGGCCTTGGTACTCCTCCCAAATGTTAGGCGGGAAGGGATCTCACAACGGCCAAGTTTGAAGGGGGACAAATAGTACAAGCTATCCTGACAAAAAGTGGTCTTCGCCTGCCAAAGGCTCTGGTGGTGATGTTGCTGTGGGCTCCGTGATGACCTCCATCCTGGCGGTCTTTGTCTTGTTGCACCGATATGGAAACCTTTGCCTGATGCCTCGGGACCCTGCATCTGCGCTTGCCTCCTTAGCACCAAAGAGGAAACTGGTACAATGCGCCCGCTAGCGCCCGCATGGCCTTGGTCGTCATGGCTCATGTCACGCGGACCTTGCGAGGTGCCCCTTGCATAGATATCTCCGCTCCTCAGGAGCCATCCTAGTGAGGCTGCCCACAGGGAGGTCTTGGTGTTGTCCGCCTCGCGAGGCTCGGCCCCTCGTGAGGGTCTTGGGTGGTCGCTGCTGAAGATGGGCCGTACCAGGCCGCTGGTGGAGCCACGCTCGCGGGCCGCAAGCAGGCAAGTCTGGGCACCCCCGGTCCCAGAACGCCGACAATGGTCAAGTATTGAGTATAACATGGCAGCGGAAATCTTCGTCGACAACTTGGACCCATGACATCTGCCTTAACCCTACAGGCATTCTGACTGGGAAAGCATCCTAGATCGCACATGATCGTCACCAAACAACTCTTCATCTTATTCATATTCTTCCAATCCTGGCCAAGTAAATAATGAGGGACAAGCCAGTGTGTATGTTTGAATGTACTCACAAGCAACCCAAGAGTGATAACAGAATAATTATGCAAGGCTCTACTGCTAAATTGGCATTTTTGCGGAAAGCTAGTTTTTCTCATGCAAGTATGTTCATTATTTGTCAAGGACATTAATGCGTCTGCAACAAGTATCAGGAGGTTACAAACATCAACATCGAGAAAGAGTTATGAACAACTAATGCTCAAGCTCATCGTGACTTCCTCACGAATCATATCAACAAGATTTCCAAACTGTGTTGTTTGTCAAAAACATATGGACATAGTCTAAGCAGCACCACCCAACTGTCCTTGACCATGGACATGGCTATTCGAATAGTTTGACACTCTGCAGAGGTTGCACACTTTACCCACAAGATCCGGGAAGCTTTTGTGTCATCCATGACCCGCTGTACCTCAAGTACCCGGGGTAAGCACCCGATCACTACATTTCCCTAGCCGCGAGTAACATAGAGTCCACTCGATTGGTAACAACCCCCGTCCCATAGTCACGTTTTTGTTCAGTGGAGCCACGCTCCCATATCTATCACATAACGTGAGCACGGGGGTACCAACGGTGTGTCCGGTGCCCTGTGAAAATAGTCATGGCCGCCTATCCAAGCACGACCCCGTACCGAGAGTGACCGCGCCACTCCCGTCACTAGTAATGCGGGCATCCATGCTAACACGAACTAGGTAATCAATAATGCCCTGTCCCATAAGGGTTAGTGTGGTTGTACATGTTTGGTTGGGATGGAAGACAATCTTAAATCTAATCCATCTCTATAAACAATGCTTTCATCAAGCCTCGGTACACTACTTATCCACCAAGCAGTGACCTAGTTCATCATGATCTCCCAAGGGCATTAATGGCACCCACTTGGGCTATTTTCAAGTATGTCAAACCACACTTGTTTCTTTCCATGGATAACCCTGACCCATTTTGTGTAGCCAGCTAATATAGCATATTTCTACATCTCATCAACAGAACTCTGAACAAGGATAGAGTCATGAAGAATGCAATTATCAATTGGGTATGCAACAGAGGCAAGCCTAGCAAGGTTTCCATTCAAGATATATCATGCACTCGACGAAACAACGAATATGCTATTATGATGTAAAATGGTTCATCACGGTCAAAGGGCTCCTTGCCTGTTTTAACAAAGTCTTCGAGGTCTTCAAATATCTCTAGCCTAGCTCCAGGTATTCCGTCTACTTCGTCGAGTAACGTCGGAAACAAACACAATAAGCAACACAACAAGGAAAACATAGAAGTGCTCTAAAAATGTGATTTAGACTTTTCTAGGACATCTCTGGTTATTTGAAAAATAACCAGGGTGGTTTCATTGGGATTGGATCAGAGGATATTTCTAAACATTTTGATATGATGGAATCAGGAGATTAATGGATTTGCAATAAGTCATTAGAAACATTATTTTGAAAAATGAACAAATGCACCCATTTAACAAAGAATGAATTTAGAATCACCTAGGAGTTGGTTTCATTGGATTTGGAGTTGAAATGGACTTCTTAGGAATTTGCAAAGTTGGCCATATATGAAGAAATGGATCAATATTTGGTGTTGCACAGAAAGCATAAGGAAAAAATGTTCAAAAACTAAGATAGGAACTTGGAAGTACCTAGGAATTTGAATCATGGAATTTGGACCATGTGTAGAAACTCATATATATGGACAATATATGTCCACTGAGCTTCCCTAAATTTTCTCAAATATTTTCGAAACATTAAAATAATTTTAATCTATTAAAGACCATTTCTGTTCGAAAGAAATAGCCTTTAAGTAAAATAGCAAAATAACTTTTAAAATAATATTTTTCTGGTTTTAGGGTGTCCTATGGCTAATAGGATTCAAATATAATTTTTGAAACATTTTTGACATCCCAACTTAGGTACTCGTAGTTCAAGCCTAAGGTCAGGGGTTTTGGAAAACCTAATTTAGAAAATTGGCCAAATTATTTTTACAATAAAATACTATTCTGACCTATACACATGGCATGATCATTGGGCAAAGTTTTGGCTCAAGGATATGAAGTATAGGAGTTGAGGATTTATTTGATTTTTAGTGCATTTTCAAACAGCAAACAAAAATCCAATCAAGCAAAGTCCAAAACACTCAAAAGTTTTTGTCAAGCCACATTTGATCATGATTTATTAGCTTAAGTGTTGTGGCATGAATATCAGGGTGTGACATGAAGCATCTTCCAATTCCTTCATTTGGCGAGTCAAATATGTCGTAGGAGTTGGATGACACAAGTGCAAGACCGACAACACCTTCATCTTGAGTACATTCGGAGTCGGAGTGATAGCTTCTCTCGGAGTAGTTATCGGAGTCACAGCCAAATACCCATTCACCAACGTGAGCTTGATGACTTCATCTTGTGCAGCTCTTTGATGACTTGTCCTTCCTTTCTGAATCCTTGCTTCTACGAGAGGGTCTTCGGTCATAACAATCATCTCTACTCCTCTCTCTTGGAGGTGATTCATCTCTTCCACTCCTCCTTTTTGTTGAATCTTCTCTTTTCTTGTAGGGAGCCGTACACTCATTAGAGTAATGTCCGTGTCTTCCACAATTGTAGCAATTACGATCACGACTAGAAGATCTTTTGTCATTGTAGGATCTTGACTTGGAGCTTCTCTCTTTGCTTCTATTCTTGTAGAACTTGTTGAAGTTCTTCACCATTAAGCTCAATTCTTCATTGGAGACTTGCTTCACAATTGATGTTGTAGGAGCATCAGTAGAAGCTTTGTAAGCACCACTTGACTTGTTGTGGAGCTCTTCCTTATACTTGAGTGACATCTCATGAGCAACATGTATACCAATGACTTCCATGGGCTTGAGATCTTTGTAGTTGGGCATCATTTGGGTCAAAGTGCACACGGTACCATATTTTCCATCCAAGGCTCTTAGGATCTTCTTAATGATGAATTTATCGGTCATTCTTCGCTTCCTAAGCCGACAATATCTTTTGTGATGAGAGCAAGCCTAGAGTACATCTCGGTGACTCCTTCACCACCCTTCATCTTGAACTTGCCAAGTTGAATTTGAAGCACATCCAATTTGGATTCCTTGACGGACTCGATACCTTCGTGCATAATCAACCAAAGTATCCCAAATTTCCTTTGCATTCTCAAGGCGGCTGATTTTTTTGAATTCTTTGAGGCACAATCCATTGAAGAGAATATCGCAAGCTTGAGCATTGTATTGCAACATCTTCATTTCTTTTGCTGTCGCTTCACGATCCGGTTCTTTTCCATCCTCGAAGAAATCACCTTGCAAGCCAATACACACAACAACCCAAACGTCGGGGTTATGACCAAGAATATGCATTTTCATCTTATGCTTCCAACTAGCAAAATTAGTACCATCAAAGTAAGGACCTCTATGGTGGTAATTTCCCTTGCTAGAAGCCATACTCTCCTAGGTTGTGAAACCAAGGCTATAATCACCAAAGCTATGGAAATCAAGGAAAATGGAGATCAAAGCCCCGATACCACTTGCAGGATCAAAAGTATGTCTAGATGGGGGGTGATTAGACTACTTGAACAAATAAAATCTAACCTTTTTCCCAATTTCAGTTGTGGGCAAATTTTAGCAATTAACACAAGTCAAGAAATCAACCTACACATGCAATTCTAAGAGTGTAGCAGCAGAAAGTAGAACATTGCATATGAAGGTAAAGGGAAGGGTTTAGTGAGTGCAAACGCAATGAAGACACAAAGATTTTTGGCATGGTTTCGATAGGTGGTGCTATCACACGTCCATGTTGATGGACACTTCAACCCACGAAGGGTAATGGTTGTGCGAGTCCACAGAGGGCTCCACCCACAAAGGGTCCACAAAGAAGCAACCTTGTCTATCCCACCATGGCCATCGCCCACGAAGGACTTGTCTCACTTGGGTAGATCTTTACAAAGTAGGCAACCCCCTTGCCCTTACAAACTTCTTGGTTCAACTCCAGAACTTGACGGAGGCTCCCAAGAGACACCTATCCAATCTAGGAGACAACACTCTCCAAAAGGTAATAGTTGTTGTGTTGATGATGAACTCCTTGCTCTTGTGCTTGAAATAATAGTTTGTGCTACTTCTTGAGCTTGCATTGGTTTTTCCCTTGAAGAGGAAAGGGTGATGCAACACAGTAGAGATAAGTATTTCCCTCAGTTAAGAACCAAGGTATAAATCCAGTAGGAGAAACGCGTGATGACCCACAAGTATAGGGGAGCTATCATAGTCCTTTCGATAAGTAAGAGTGTCGAACCCAATGAGGAGCAGAAGGAAATGTCAAGCGGTTTTCAGCAAGGTATTCTCTTCAAGCACCGAAATTGTCGGTAACAGATAGTTGTGTGATAAGATAATTCATAACAGGTAACAAGTGACAAAAGTAAACAAGGTGGCCCAATCCTTTTTGTAGAAAAGGACAAGCCTGGACGAACTCTTATATAAAGCAAAGCGCTCCCGAGGACACATGGGAATTGTTGTCAAGTTAGTTTTCATCATGCTCATATGATTAGTGTTTGCTACTATGATAATTTGATATGTGTGTGTACCGATGCTTGGGTGTCGCCCTTCCTTGGACACGGTGGCACCTCGGCTCAGAGAAACCGGAACACCCCGTATTCCAGCCCAGAGATTGAGATGAAGTCTTCTGGAATCCGGCACTGCTTGGCATGGAACAAATCAGCTCTTATTACAAAGGATAATAATACAAGGATCTGATGTTACAAAAGATCACATCAGCACGGTGACACTATGCCTGTGATACTTTACTTGCTCTATACTAGCAGCGGAACAACTCGTAGCAGTGGAATACATCTAGCAGTGGAACAACGACAAAGATGATGAACTCCACTCCGCAGGGACTCTGGCTGGTACATGATCTAGCTCACACGAATAGTAACCTCGACAAGCAATCATCCAATCAATCACGGCATCACCTACAATCTGGCATGACACGCGAGGTCAGTACATTGAATGTACTTGCAATCTCACAACAACCATAAGCATCAAGGAAAAACAACAACATAGCATTAAACATGTTAATTAATTTAACAACTACTATGATATGAAAGCAACTACTAAGCATGATACGAAGCTACTACAATACCGATAAACCAACATCTCAGATCCCAATAACTATCTCACTCTTGGCTATCCAGTCAAGCAATATACCATCTCGATCACCTCGTGATCCATCCGATCACCTTGTGACCACATCACCACTGAATAATCATCCTCGAGATCATACCAACATCATCATCAACATCCTACCAATCTAAACTGCTCACAATATATCAACATATACATCACCTATAAGTCATTTCATCATGTGAGTGTTGATCGAACGGTGTGACCTAGCACGAACTTGTGCCCATGACTGAGGACGTGACTATTGATAGATTTAACACACACTCTCTGCAGAGTTAGCACACTTTACCCATATAACATAACCCATGGCCTTGCACTCCCATTCTGGTGGACCAACAGCGTTCTGACAAAACCGATCTACTGCCATGACATTCTCCTGTCCACTCCGACCAACACCCTTCTGGGCTAAGTCATGGGTGGCCCCGTTTCTACCAAAGACATCAATGGCCACCGCCGTGGCAAAACAGAAACGGTCCCAAACGAGGAAAAAAGGGCCCTATCCAACTATGGGCACACAAGGCTTACTTCTGCCTACCTGATCAGGGTAGCACACGCTCATAACCTTCCCCCATTGGGGGCACCGGTGAGAGGCACGATAATAGCATCACATTAGGGCCTTCCCATAAAAGGCAAAATGTGGCTGCACTGGAAAAGCCCAGTTCAGTGGCACCTAACCAACTAAATGACAGAATTTATCCCCAAAGTATCTCTGCGATAACTAACACTCCGATATCATCTATCAATCTTTAATCCAAGTCATAGCAATATCCAACAACTAATCCAAGGCATAATATCGTCATATCAAAATACTCTGAGGATAGCGTATCACTACTGTCATGATGCATCCAAGAATGATATTACTACTACTCAAATATCAAGAACAGGCTACCCACCTAAGACCCATATGCAAGCGTCCTCTCCGAAATCATTCTCCAAAACATAATATCAACTAGCATCATGATGAAAATAAGTCTAGCCACTAATAATCCAAAGGCAGCATGACATTCAAAGTAATCCTCCAAAATATAATACCAGATAGCAACATGAAAATAATCAAAACATGGGACACTAATAATCCAATGGCAACATGTCATCCTCATAAGCTGCAAAATATTAGTCCTAGAACTCCAAACAACATCATGGCAATAGCAAGATCGAAACAACTCCAAGAAATGCCATTAACAGATCATACATAGCTAAAGCAATATTTTAAATAAGTTAAAATAAGTAAACCATGGCACTGCATTGCAATCATGCAAATGGAGGGTGTGGATTGCCTGGGGTGGAGGGATTCATCGGGAAGAAGTGCAAGAAACTCACGGAAAGAATCGCCGGAAATAGTTCTCTCTCGGAAGGGGCTGAATAAGGGCAGAGGCATAATGGTTATTTTCAGAATGTTAACACATGGTGAAAATGATACCAACAGAATGGGCTTGATGAGACGAAGAAGTGGGCTTTGGAATCACCTCATTTGGAGTTGTGAGCAAAAGGTTATGAGTGTTTGACTGCCAGGGACCTATCTATAAAAATTTATCCACAAATAAGTCCCTGATTGGAAAAACAGAAACCACATTCACTGGAATACGCTTTCGGCGAATGAAAACGCATTTCCAGCCACAGTAGCACTGAAATACACTTTCATGAACTGAAGACGTAATATAGTGGATTACGTTTCCACTTATCCAGTCAGCAGGTCCGGGTCAACGCACGTGAGGCTAACACTAGGGCCCCGCCGGGAGGTGGGGTTTGCCTGGCCTGCCTCCTTCTTCCTCCTTGCATGCACCCTGACCGAAACAGAGGAGGGCAGGGGAGAGGCGACGCCGGCGATGGCCCGGGCAGCTCCGGACATCCCCGGTGGCGCTGGGACCACCGGCGGGCGCGGAACGAAGTGCTGCTCCCTCCTGGAGCAGGAGCAGGAGCGGGAGGCCTGGAGTGACAGTGGCTCGCAAAGGCCAAGAGCTGCAACGGCAGCCGGACCTTGGAGGTGACGGCCACAGCCACTCCGGCAACAAGGTGAGGGCATGGGGAGGACCGCAGGAGTACTGGGAATCCGATGGTAGTGGTCGGAGGGGTGGACAAGCTCGGCAGTGCCGAAATTTAGTAGGAACTGAGCAGCGGCCATGGCGGCGATGGGGATCTACAAGGAGCCCTCGAGCTCGGGGAAGTGGATAGGCGGGGCTAGAGAAGGTGCAGGAGACGAGTGGTGAGGGGAGACGAGGTCGGGGAGGCCTTAAATAGGCGCGTGGCAAGGTGGCCGAGCTGGCATCGTCGCGGACGCGTGGCCGGTGCCGCGGATGCGTGTGCACGCACCCGAGCTCAATGGTAGATAACGGAGGAGGAACAGTAGAGGCTCACGGGGAGGTGGACGACGCTAGGAAGCACGGGGAGAAAGAGACGAGCGCCATTAAAGCGAGACCGCCACTGTTCGCCCATGGGCGTGCGTCGGCGAGCGCCGACGAGGAGGTTTCTAGAGGGGAAGA
This sequence comes from Triticum urartu, assembly GCF_003073215.2. NCBI lineage: Eukaryota > Viridiplantae > Streptophyta > Magnoliopsida > Poales > Poaceae > Triticum > Triticum urartu. Next base: position 75,355,794 of record NC_053025.1, read on the forward strand.
CGAGTCCAGGGAGACGACGACGATGAGGTGAAGCTACTGGACAGGCTCACGCACGCGAAGACGACGAGAGCAAGAGAGGCCGAAGCGCAAACGACATCCTGTATGCGCCACATTGCACAGAGTGCGTGAAATGGCATGCCTGCTGTGCGGTGACCACGAGACAATGCACATGGAGGTCACGAGGGTATTGAAAACCTTGTCTGGTGGCTAGTCCTTCCAGGTGGAGCATTTATGAGTCTATGGATTGATCTGAGGTGCCGGGGTTGGGTTGGAACTAAGCTCTGAAGTTTGTTGCATCAAAATTAGTCATGATGCAGTGATCACCACAGATGAGGTAGGAGCCAACTAAGTTGTCTGGGAGGTTTAGCTTAGGAAGGACTACAATCTTAGAGGTTTTGGAGTACAATGGACCTCAAACTAATAGGGTTGCTTTGTAACCTCAAATTATGGTCCAGAAACTTGATTAGGAAGGGGCACTCACATGGACTGATGAAAATGGGTTGAAACTTGGCAAAGCCTCATGATATGGACATATTAAGATGCTGTAAAAGTTTCATACCAAATGGACAAGCCAAAATGGCACTTGCTTCACAAACATCCTCACTGTCCAGAAACTTGGAAAAATTCTAGAGAAATATTGGCTTGATGAATTGATCCCAAAATTGCTGGAGAGAGGTTTTATGGTCATGATAATGCTCTAGTAAATTTTCAGCCAAAATAAAGTAATATAAAATATACTTGCTTCACAAACTGAAAATATTGATAGAAGCAAAGATTTGATTTTGTGCTCACATAGATGATTGGATAGAGCTGAAAATGGTAGGAGTGTGATGATATGAGCACATGAAGAGGCATGCAAAATTTTAAATCATTTGGATACTTCTAGATAGTATTTCCTTCACAATGGCTTTTGTCTGAAAGAAACTTTGAAAAATAACCAAGGAAGATCCACTAAGAAACTGAAGTTTAATTTTGGCATGTGGCAATGATTTGGACATAAAAGTATTCCCAAAAAGTTTGGGAGCAAACAAGATAAGATAAATGGTACTTCCTTCAAAGAAAGCCACACTGGACAGAAGTGAAGAATGATTATTGGGGAATTATTCTTGGGTTAGGATAGGAAAGTTTGGGCATATTTGAGCAACATATGACCCAAAGAAATTATGATAATTATTTGGGAATTTTGGGAGTGACAGAAATATAGGTTGCTTCACAACCTAGGGCAAATAGGGTTATTCCTTTAATAGAAAAAGGAATATTTCCTAGAAAAGGATTTTAGGGTTTGGGGGCTAGAACGGAAATGGAATGGTCTTGGGATGAGTTTGAGAATGATGAGTTACTTGGGAGAAGAAATTAGGATGATCTCCCAGGTTGCAAGGCCACAGATCCACTCTAAAAAGAAAACTAGATCAAAAACCAATAAATCAAAAAGAAAAAGAAAATGGCCAAAAACCAGGCTCTTACTGACACGCCTCCCACTTATGATTAACCCTCTCACAAGCATCCACAACTACGAAAGAAGAATTAAGATAAATCTAACCATAGCATGAAACATATGGATCCAAATCAGCCCCCTACGAAGCAACACATAAACTAGGGTTTAAGCTTCTGTCACTCTAGCAACCCATCATCTACTTATTGCTTCCCAATGCCTTCCCCCAATCCCAAACAATGGTGAATTGTCATGTAGTCGACGTTCACATAACACCACTAGAGGAAAGACAACATACATCTCATCAAAATATCGAACGAATACCAAATTCGCATGATTACTTATAACAAGCACTACAAAAAAATACACTTCCGTGATGATACGTGTTTGTCACAATAGGTCGCGTTTTTGTCATGCATGTATATCCATGACGATTTTATGACAGAATCAAGATAGTCATACGTGTGTTGTCGTAGAAGTGTTCCATGACATTACCAAAATTATCATCACGGAAGTGTCCACTTCCATGACGATAAATCACGCGTCACAGAAGTGCTTTCATAAAGGGTGACCAACACGTGGCATCCACCGTAATGGAACACCGTTAAGCTATCGAGTATGGTTTTGGATCTGATAACCCGCTAACAGCCCCGACCAATGGGGATTTTCCATGTGTAAAATCATCATTGGCTGGAAGAAACACGTGTTGGCTCACCGTTGGGACAGATGTCATCCACTCATTGGACCGAAGGCGCCTATGATACGTCGACATGTGGCACGGCCAAACAGAGGCCCATTCCTGTCAAAAGGGCGGCCCGTTTGACTTGGTCAAAAGGTGGCAGGCTGGCCCACGGAAAGCCTGTTAATGGCTTGTTCACATATAGCCCATTTACAGCCCGCTAACCCAGGGCCCGTTACTACCTATCCGAATTAGGCCGAGTAGCGTCATCTGGGCCATCCAATATGATTCCAGCCCATTTTAAGTTCCAGCCCATGTATGGCCCATGACGTCTTTCGGCCCATATGAGGCCCTTTGTAATTCTTGGCCCTTTAACGGCCCGTGGTGAAACTGGTCCATAATGAATAGTGTATCACTTTATACCCATTAACGGCCCATTAAACAATTGGGCTGTTTGCAGCCCATGTTATCTTTTGGCCTTCTCAAGGCCCATTTATTCTTGGGCTCATTTCCAGCATTCGGTTACATACGGCCCGTTACTGCCATTTTCTGCTTGTGGGCCAAATTCAGCCTGTGGTTACAGTCAGCCCGTTTGTGGCCCGTTAATATGTTGGGTCGTTTTCATAGCGTCATCAAATATGGCCTATTAACGACGGCTCATTATGGTCGTCCCATGAACGGACGACTCCAACTCTAGCCCGTTTACGACCATAATGTGATCTGTTTTTGGCCCATGTTTGGCCAATCGATCATACGGCCCGTATAAGGCCCATTGATGATATGGCCTATAGAAGGCCCATTGTTTCTACAGACCGTAGAAGGCCCATTGTTTCTATGGCCCGTAGGAGGCCCAGTGTCACTGCAGTAAATATGTAGCCCATGTCCTATTAAAGGCGGGAAACTACTATAGGTTTAGACCTGCTAATGGCCCAAGATGATTATAGGCCCACGTTTTGGCCCATATGAGTAACGGCCGGCCTGAAGACCGACAACACTGAGGTCCACTGAACCTTCTGGCCTAAATTACAGCATACCGACCAAAGGTAAACCTAGAATATACAATAAAGAAATTACGGCATATTACATCCACTGGGAATCAAAGTTCTCCATTGGTGATAATAAAGCGCAGCATGAACGCAGATTATACACTGGGCATCAAAGGTCGCCACCAGTGCATATAAATGCGTCGACAAAAGAATATACAAAACTGAGAGCACTATAGAAGGCAATAGACCTAGCAAGGTCGGGCCCCGCAAGCAGCCGAACAAGCTGATGAGACCTCAGTTGTGTCAGCGATAGATGCTTCATCCCTAGCTGTATGGCACCATAGTGCGCAAGGCAGTCCCCTGACATCTTCATTACATCTTTGACTTCAAGTCGGAGCTGAGCTGAAGCAAGCCTTTCCGCTTTAAGTTCAGACTGAAGAAGTCGAACTAATTGAGGCAGGGACTGCCCAGAGGTTGTCCCTCACCTGCTGGTGAGTAGCTTCAACTCACTGTCTTCATCAAGGCAGGACCTTGGGGTCATCTCGCTGTCCTCAAGATGGTTTGGCTCACTATCTTTCCTAAAGTTCTGCCTGGCATAAGAGATACCACTCTGAAAGAGAAACAAGGAGACACGTAATAGGTTTCACAATTATATAAGCAAACAAATGGATCTGTTCTGCATAAGTAACATGTTTTTACAACTACAATTTAAAACTGGTAGTTGTTGCAAACATCCAATCAGATGTAAACATCAGTGGAGGAAATGATGCTTATCCAAATCTATACTATAACAAAGTTTGAAGGCTTGAGAAGGATGAACTTACATTACATGTTAACATGGGCTGGACAAATCCCTTCTCCATGTTGATGGAAGGATAATTCAATAAATTCCCCAAAGAAAATTCTTTATAAGCGTTGCCATTATTCTACATTTTGCAAAGAGTAAATATAGATCAAATAATATTGGAAGAAATAGAGGATAATGAAGCTCAGGTGCAGACTGGTGATACATAATCAAATAGCAATTAATTAAGTACAATGTTACAAGGCAATAGGTACTGACAAGAGGAATGCAGACATCAATGTGTGAAGTGGCATTGGCTTTATTCAACATTTTGGTAAGAGTAAATGTAGATATGATAATTTGGAGAAAGTGGAGGGCAGGGCAGATAAAATGCAGAGTAATGCTAGACAATCAACTATCTCGCGATGTATGTACGGTAATACCACCACCGTCTGTTATTACTTGTCGCTCAAATGGATGTATCTATCACTATTAAGTTCTAAATACATCCAATTGATCAAAAATTAATTCGATACAGAGGGAGTACATGATAACAGGTACTTACGTGAGCAATCCAAAACTTCATAACCACTGTGTCAATTCTACACTTATCTAAGAGTAAATATAGGTCTTATAATTTCAAGCAAAGGGAGGATAAAGAAGCGAACATTTACAGTGACGCTACATAATCAAACAACATTGAGTGTAAGTATGCTGACAAAGGGCAAGAGGTACTGACAAGAGCAATGCAGAGCCCAGTATTGTCGTGAGATCCTATGATCCTTGGAGCAAGGAGATTCATCTGAAATTAGTTTTCATACAAGAGAGAAGGTAAGGCACATGTAGAAATCTTAGGAGTTCAAATTTTGAATTGATATCATAGACAATACTTGACGCTAGGCTCTCAGCAGTTCTAATAGGGGTTTCGCCACTGGAGTAGGGGTAAATGTCTGGTACAGTTGGGCCTGTGTTTTCTGTGGCTGCTGATCTATCTGATTTAATAGGTATCACTACCTTTTCCAAATACCTAGTTTGTACTCCTTGAGGATCTGCACTCACCCTCTTCCTTTTGGACATCTGTTACGAAAGAACAACATTTGACTGGAAAAACATAGTATGACGACACATGGAATAGGTACAGAAAATGGATAGGTATGGCATATACTCATATATGATGCTTAAACTAAGCAGATGGTGTAACAAAGTAGAAGTAATGCAAGAGGTCAGATGCAAAATATGTGCGACCAATACAACCTTGCCAAGTTAGAATGCACCTTGATGGGTGAATAAGATAGGCCATCCTCCACCATGCCAAGTTTGTTAGCCAGTGGATTGTTCGCAATATTCCTCTCGTGCGCCCATTCTCATATTCATTTTGATAATGTTCAATACCTGACATGCATGAAAACATAAAAAAAGTGAGATTATCTTTGTAATGCAGAAGTGATTCTAATCCAATACTTCCTCCCTGTAAACCCCTTTGTGCTATCTCTGCAATTCTTCTAAGAGGTGCCATGCATGCTGTAATTTGGTGTGTGCATTAATATAATGTGGCCTACTACTCAAAATATGAGAGCTCCAGAAGTGATGATACTTCGCAGATGACAGCTTCAACATATAGTAAAGAAGAACAAGTCGACCTGACCTGACAGATTCAAAATATACTAAGGGAGAATAACTTGACCTGACCAGTCGACCACAAGAGAAGAGGATCATCTTAAAGAAGAGCAGAAGAGCAAGTAGATTGAAGATATTACAAGTCTTTCTATACAATGTCGGTTGGCCACCCATGATGAACCAGAGCGCACAGAGAAATACTATTCCTTCCGGTCTCTCCATATGTGGCTCACATGCATTTCGAAACTAAAGTAGGAACATTTAGCTGACCAATTAAACATCTCTCAGTTTTACTAATATCAGCATAATATCAGATTTGAATTTGTACAACTAAGCTTGTTTAGCTCGATGGGTGGAGCAGTGCTATTACGACACGAACCACGTAGGCTGATCGTGGTCATCATAAAATGGGGAAACCGTAAGCATGATGAGTATAGTGTTGACCGTGGCAGTGGGATGGCAGATCTGAAGCTGCAAACGCGCAAAGGGTAGTTAGCAACCGATGTTTGCTTTGAAATAACAACTAAGATTTGGTATGGACAAGAAAGTACAGTCAACAAGTGACAAAGAAATGCAATTCTGATGTCTCTCTATATGTCGCGACATGCATTTGGAAACTCAAGTGGGACCTTTAGCTAACCAATTAAATGTGTCGGTTAACTAATATCAGTATCATATCACAATCATATTTGAACAACTAAGCTTTCGAATTCTGAGTGTTGTGTTGTTTAGCTTGAAGGGTGGAGTAATGCTAGTACGACAGAAAGCACCTACGCAGATCATAGTAGAGTAGATAAAAGGGGAAAACCCTAAGCATCAAGAGAAAAATCAGGAAAGTGGAACTAGCTGGACCAGTGGGTGGCGCACATGCTTTTTGAAACGAATATAGGAACATTAGGTGACCAATTAAACGTTCTCTGTTTTAGTAATATGAGCATCATATCAGATTCGTATTTCAACACGTAAGCTTTGGAATTATGAGTGGCATGTTGTTTCGCTTGATGGGTTGAGGTCTTGCAGTGCTAGCACGACACGAAGCAGTGAAGCACCTACGATGATGGTAGTGAATATAAAGGGGGGAAACCATAAGCTTTACGAGTATAGTGACCGTGACATGGCGGATCTGAAGGTGCAAACCGGACAAAGCTACTTCGCAACCAATGTTTGCATTCAACTAGCCACTATGATTTGGTACGG